>NW_027249460.1:0-172889 GCF_030848795.1 Temnothorax nylanderi | reverse complement strand
GAGGAGCCCAAGGACGAGCCTCTTCCACCGATGTGAAGTTAGCATTTGGACGTTTTTTGAAAAGCCTGTACTTCCGGTTTCTTTAAGGTACAAACAATTTAAAACGGAGGTACAAACGGGTACAAACAATTCTCCTTCGAATGGCGTTGGCCGTTTTTCGTTATCTCAAAAATTGACGAAACTACCTCTTGAACGTTTTTTGAAAAGCCTGTATTTCCGGTTCCTTTGAGGTACAAACGATTTAAACAAAGGTACAAACGGGTACAAACGATTATCCTTCGAATGGCGTTGGGCGTTTTTCGATATCTTAAAGTTGGGCGCTGGCGTTTTTTTTCACCCCCCTCTAACTCCTTAACCCTTTAGGTACAAACGAAACGAAATGTGGTACAAACGGGTACAAACGATTCTCTTTCGAATGGCGTTGGGCGTTTTTTGATATCTTAAAGTTGGGCGGTAACTTCACATCGGTTTGGTCTCCACTAGAACTGTGCGAGGAAGTCTTAGTTCCGAACGAAGTACGTAAAATCAGATCAAGTAATTGTTATATTGAAAGTAATCATTACGTTGAAACAACTGATTTTGAAACCGGTATCGTTATCGCATAATTCGATAACCGATATCGATCAGTCAAATTCAGTCATGGTAACGATTATTTTAACCAAACCACGTATCGATTTCGAAATCAGTTTCGGTACCTATAACGATTACTTGAACTGATTTTACGTACCGAGTTCGGGACTAAATACTTGCTCGTTCAGTTTAAGCACCCACTGAGACAGGGCATTGAAAAATGCCGATAACTTTTTGTCCTCCGTTGTCTTGTGTCGTCCACCGTCGTCTTCCGTGGTCCTCCGTCGTCCTCCATTGTCAACCATTATCTTCCGTCGCTGTTGGTGAACATCAACGTCTTCCTATCGGCGTACCTGTATCTAGACATTAATAATTATTGTTACATATAATATGTACGTGTGTACATATATTGTTTGCATGCACGTATATGTATATTTTCTTTTCATATATTACTAATCATTCTTGAGCATTGTCTCTGTTTTCTTCTTGCTCTTCGTCATCCCAAAGTTGCATTAGTTCCTCGGGACCCTCGGGTTAGGCACCTGCGCACTTGGACGCAATTTGCTCCTAGCTCTTTCCTTTGCCGCCCGGAGAGCTTCCTTAGCTTGTGTCTAAAACTCTGACCGAGTTTCGAAAAATGTTTGTTATTGCACATGGCTTCTGCAAAAAAATGTAATATATATTAAAATTAATGCCACAGGATGATAATAATAGTAATAAGTACACAAAAAGGAAAAAGATCGTACCATATATTGCAATAATAACACGTACATTATATAATGGTCGTTGTTGTTGCCCTTCTTCGCGACCCGACCATGTAAACAACGACGTCAGGGAATGCTTCAAAGCTTCCTTTAAGCAGAGATTTTTCGCTTCCTTCAAGTTAAAGCTGTCTACGAAAGTAATTCACCTAAATAAAGAGAGTAAGTACAGATTAGATAATGTAAATACATTATATATACAAAGTTGAGTGAGCGAATGAATGAGTGAGTGAAAACGCGCGCGCGCGCGCGCGCGCGTGTGTGTGTGTGTGTGTGTGTGTGTGTGTGTGTGTGTGTGTGTGTGTGTGTGTGCGCGCGTGTGTGAGAAACAGAGAAAATGAGTAAGAAAAATAGAATAATAATTATATCTTCTTCTTTACTTACAACATCAGCGTAAATATTTTGATCAACATATTTCCGAAGTTATTCATCTCTGCCAGGGATATCGAAAGAATTTCGGGCTTGCGTGGTACACTTCAATTATTCTGTACGCACTTCAAAATATTTTGAAGCAAGGTATGTATCCGCCTGCAAATAAAACGCAAAATTAATATTGTCATCGAGGTATGTTATATATTGATAAATATGAAATACATATTTGTTTACTTCAATTCTGCCTCAATACTATCTACGCGTCTTTGTAATAAATTAATGGACCTGCAAACATTAACTGACGATTATTGATATTTCTATAATACGTATACGTAACGAATCTATTTCTAGATTTTATCACCTTGTTCTATTATATTCTATTTTTACAACTATAAAGATTATATACCGATTAATTTTCTTATTACACCGTGACAGTTCATTGTCTTCATGTGAATTACGTGTTGACCTCGGTCTTACATTTCCCTGAAACTGAGTTTCATATGTTGGATTATTACTGTAAATAATTCCAACCATACATATGTGTCGAAAGAGGCGCATATGGATTTAATAAATTAGCGTTATAATTGAAAGTGAATGTATCTGAAGGGGAAAGTGTTTGTAGGTTTGTGTATGTAGGTTGATATGTTTGTGATGTATGTGGTGTAGTATGTGGTATATGTGATGTATGTGGTGTATGTAGTGTATGTGATGTATGTGGTGTATGTAGTGTATGTGATGTATGTGTGTACGGTCGTGCGTTTGTGGGAATTTGCGGATAATCTTGTGAATTATAATTATCAGATTGAGAAAAATTAAATAATATTATTATATTAATATATCATCTGTATTAGTAGATCCGTTATCTAAAATCCTTCGTAGGTCGCCGATGTCCTCGTCCATCCGTCATTGATGATGGTCTATAAGCTCTTTTTGTAAGTCGTCTGGGAAATTCGTCCTCTGAAGAGGTTGTCTGATATCAATCAGCTTGGTAACAACTCGCTTTGGTCTCTGCATTTATTTGTAAGCAAAAACGTTTATCTGTTAGCACAATACAATATGTAGTATATATAATTTTATTTTACAGCTACGATATCGATTGACTCTTCTCTGAATATGTACTTATTAATAACTGAAATCTTTAATAATCTTTAATCAATTTTCTAAACTTTGATTCTTTAAATATTTGTTAGATTATTTGTAAGAATATAATTAATTTTAATATATATAGTGCATTTTATTTTAAAATATTATATATACACTGCAAGATTGATATCATAATTGAATGAGGTATTCTCGAAATTACATTTCTTAGTTATAGGCGGTAACTCTTTACCTTTTTTTTATGATATTACCTAATACTTATATCTTCTTTCCATGAGTTTATATTCGCACCTTGCCAAAATAAAACTGTGACACAATCTCCTTTTAAGTATTAACTAAAACGGTGACCCCTCATTTTATCTCAGCCCAAAACATCTCAGCAAAAATATCTCGTCTATAATATCTCAATCCAAAATGTCTCAGTTCAAAATATCTCAGTCCAAAATGTCTCAGTTCAAAAATATCTCAGTCCAAAAATATCTCAGACAATAATGTATCGAACAAAATATCTCGAGTAAAATAATAATGATGGGACGGAACGTCTGGTGATTCATCAACGTTCTAAATCGTCGATTTAAACGAGGCACATGTTTCTATTGTTGGCTTATAATAAGAGATGGCATTAGTTGAATGTGTATACATGATGGCTGGTTGATTCGCTGTTGATTGGGTGGTTCGTGTATTATTGGCTCGTTAAGTACGTTGAAGCTCGTTAACTAATTGCTGATTTTTATTGTTAACATGCCATTACACTTAGTACAAAATCAAAAGAAAGGATATAACCTTATCCATGATGGCTATATTTATCGCTATTATCGTCAGAGTTCCGATCATCATGTTTGGAGGTGTATTTATTACGGCACCGGAAAATGTCGTAGTAGTTGTAATACGACAACAAAAGACGAAGACGGTAAATTATTTGTTTGCTGTTATTCAATTATTATAATACTTTAATAATAATAATACCTAATAATACCTTAGTTATCAAGCGTGTAATTATTTTTACAGGTAATGTTATAGATGAAATTGATCATACACACGCTCCGGAGCCAGCTAAAGTTGAGGTTATGGTCGCAATGGCAAAATTGAGAAATACAGCCCAGCATAGTAAAGAACCTACTGCAACTATTGTTTCCGCGTTCGTTGCTAATGTCTCTGTCGCTGCTTCTGGTGAGCTTGCAAGTCGTCGGGACTTGAGTCGCACGGTAAATCGTATACGTAATGCTAGTCAAAATTTGCCAGCTAATCCTACTACTGCTGCTGAGCTTGTCGTCCCTCAGGAATATTGCATTACAAAAAGTAACGACTTATTTTTACAACGAGATGTTACGATTACAACTGCCAAGAGAAGTGATCGGCTTTTGATATTCACTACAAACAACAATATGAATATGTTGCGGTCTAGTAGAGTTATGTATGCTGATGGTACATTCAATACTGTACCTAATATATTTTACCAAATGTATAGTATACATGGTGCTGTTGAGTAATGGCAAACTATTGCCATTAGTTTTTCGCGCTGACTACTGGGAAAACACGAAAAATTTATTCCACATTATTGAAAGAGTTAAAAGCTATAGAGCCTAGATTTCAGCCGGAAGTAGTGATGGCTGATTATGAGCGTGCATTTATCACGGCAAGCGCCAAAATATTTCCGAATGCAATTATTAAAGGATGTTTCTTTCACTTCACACAGTGTGTGTGGAAGCAAATTCAAGCGTGTGGATTGCAAGGAAACTACGGCAATGATGCGGAGTATGCCTTAAATTTAAGATTGTTATGCGCGCTTGCGTTTGTACCGCCGAATGATGTTGTGGGAGCTTACGAAAAACTTATTGCTACCCCCTTTTATGTTGATCGCGCTCAAGAATTGGATCGTTTATTACATTACTTTGAAGAGACCTGGATTGGAATTCGTAATCGACGTCAGCAGAGGACTGGGGCTTTATACTCTATTTCATCATGGAATCATTATGATACAACTTTGCAGCATGAAGACAGAACAAATAACAAAGTAGAAGGTTGGCACAGTGGATTTAATAATCGTGCCCAAGCAGCCCATGTCAGTGTGTGGAAGTTCATAGAGTTACTCCAAGAAGAGCAAGTATTTACTGATCGTGAAATTGAAAAATTGCTGGCTGGAAATGATGGTACTCAAAGTAAGCGTCGGTACCGTAATCGTGAACAAAAAATTTTCAAAATTGTGGGAAAATATGATGAAAGAAAAGCTGAAATTATTGTTTATTTACGTGGCATCGCGCATAATTTAACATTGTAGAAGTTGTATTTATTTATTTATTTATTTGTATATTTAGTTTGATCTATTATATTTTTATTATTATTTTTATATTCATTTGACTGGAATAATTTAATATCAATGTATGGCTGTTCATGAATGTGATACTAATTAAATGTAATATCATTTTGTTTCCACGCGTGGAAAGCCCACGCATATACTTTGGGGGCACACTATGTGTCTAGTTTAACAATAGTAGAGCCCCCCGCAGGGGGGCGGAACCTACTGCCTCCACGCATATACTTTCCACGCGAGACAAGGTGCCTATATGGGTTTACAACTTTCTACGCGTGGAAAGCGTGGACTGAGATATTTTTGAACTGAGACATTTTTGACTGAGATATTATTGAACTGAGACATTTTGGATTGAGATATTTTTGAACTGAGACATTTTGGATTGAGATATTTTTGAACTGAGACATTTTGGACTGAGATATTTTTCCCGAGACTTTTTTGTATGAGATCATTTAGGAGAGACATTTTGACTGGGAACCAACTAAAACGTAACAAAAACAATAATAATAACATGTGTTAATCTTATAGTGAATTCGGGCGCTTGCACTAGTGCACACTGAGTGCGCACTAAAGCTTGTTCTTAGTCAATTCTTATATTTACAGATTATCTTAAATACTTCTTGAAATATTTCTTAGCAGTAAAATGATCTGTACAGCATCCATACAGATTGTTTTATCGGCTAAAAAGTTTTTAAACGTGTATTTAAGTGATCTTAAATATAAGAACAGATTATAAACAATTAAGCCTTAGTGCGCACCAGTGTGCACCAGTGTAAGCGCTCGAGTTCGCTATTAAAATAATAAGGACGTTTGAAACATATTGTGATCCATTTCTTATGGCTTCTCATTATGTATGAGAGCAGTAACAACATATCCAGATAATTCTGAATCATCTTCCTCATCACTGTCACTATCTTCCATCGAATTCCAAAGAGGCATCCTATAACACTTTGCAAGAACTTCGTCCAAATAAACATAAAAAATTTCGTTACTCGATGCGGAACATTTATATATTTGTAGATCTGAAGATAACATGCCGATATCATAAAAATCCTCAACCTGTGAAAATCTTTTTACTGCTAAACGATAGGAGTTCTGACAATATTGGAAATGATACAAATGGATCCGTCATGTAAAATGCAACAGTTGTCACGTGTCTCTATACTTAGCGATATTCCATTATATCGAATCTTACGATATTGATGACAATTAATATCATTATTACGGAATGCGATTCCGTGAATAGATGAATCTGTATTATGATCATCGCCTGTTCTGTGAATGTCTATCTCTGTCATCCTATTGAAGAATTGCTGAAGAGGTAAACCTGGCTTCCGACAATATTTCCTAAAAATAGACATGTTGTTTTTATAAGGAAAGGCAGAAAAAGAATCTAATGAACCAATACGTCTCACATCGTCGGTAAGATGAAGAAGACCATGTACATTATAAGAATTTGTAACGTTCGCGTTTCCCGCTCGGAGTTAGCTCGCCGGGCCAGGAGGAGAAAACGTGGAGACACTGGTTGGTTTCACAATATTTCTTTATTCCTTATTCTCTACTTTGCAATACAAAATGATGGAGAGTGTGAGTGTAAGTGCTTGGGTGTGTGTGTGGCTCCGCTGAGCCGCTGTGTACGTGTGCGGGGTGAATTCGCGGACAAGAGACGGAGGCGCGGTTGCCTTGAATTCGCGGACAAGAGACGGAGGCGCGGTTGCATTAAATTCGCGGACAAGAGACGGAGGCGCGGTTGCCTGGAATTCGCGGGTAAGTATTTATCGCTAGACTTATGACTACGCGGACGGATTCGCGGAGGCACGGTTGCCTTATGCGGACGGTCAGGTGGTCAGGAGCTCACTCGGGGGCACCCGAGCGAGCGGCCCGTACACCGGGGGCACCCGGCTTGAAGACGGGGGCACCCGTCTTCCGTACGGCGGAAAGGGTCGGGGGCGCCCGACCCAGCGGCAGGAGAGGGCAGGTAAACCAACCGGGGGCACCCGGCTGGGAGGCCCGTACTCTGGGGGCACCCAGGGAGAACGGGGGCACCCGTTCTCTGCACGCCCTACTGAAAAAAATCACGTCACGAAATCACGTCATGAAATTACTTCACGAAATCACGTAACGAAATTACGTAATTAATGACATAAATTAATCACGTAACGGATTGTTCCAAATCGGTACGTGATTTTAAAAATCACGTAATTTAGAAAATTACGTAACGTTTGAAAATCATGTGATTTTAAAAAATCATGATTTAATGTATAGAAAAATGGTCCATTAATTACATTATTTTTTTAAGGATTATAATGTATTAAAATTTAAAGATTCTTGATATTACATTCTCTTCATTACATTCTTAAAAAAAGACAAGATATTGCATTTAATAGGACCTATAATTTTTACATTAATGTAAGTTCTAAAACGTTTTGCTTTAATTTATAATCTTTTTATTATTACAATTATGTTGCATTTAAGTATAGTAATCAAATTTTAAAGAGCTGAATGATAGAAATAGAAAAAGGAAAATATATAGTTTTGATTTAGATGTTTATTAATCTCGCAAGTAAAAAACGATTAATAAAAATACAGATTTGGCACTGCGCATATATACATCATATTATCTATATTCATAAAAACGCAAACTTTTTCAATGCTGTTGGTGTCTTTTGCTACTAAATTATCTGAAATATTTACAACTTTTTTTAGCGGTAATGAATTGTTATTAAAAATATCTTCCGTATTTACTAAATGACAGATGGTGTACTCTTTCCTTGTTGGTGCATCGATAATAAAGTCTACAATGTGAATAAAAATCCCTTCTGTTGTTAAAGCATACGAATTATCTGATCGAATTATATTTCTTTTTGATGATGTGTACAAACACCGTTCTTTTACAATTTTCCGATATGTTCGACTTTCATCAGATAATTCAAGTTTTTCTATCCACATTAAGCTAGTTTTGTAGTGTGGTCCGAAGTATCTTGCATGCCATAATTTATATGTTTGTTTTGCGGTTTTTTTGTCCAGATAAGAAATAAAACTATTTACATTTGAAAACGCTTTTAAAGCAACATGTTTCTTTAAAATCAATTCGCTTTGACTCATTGCTATCGATCTACAAATTTGATGTACAACGCCCTTAGCACCGTGGATTTTTCGAACTAGTTGACCATTTCCGTTTTCAAAACAATAGCCAGAATGAGCCCAAAGTGGGCCCCAATCTGCTACACTTTGTGCTAAATGTAGTAGTTGATGAACGTTGTATGTCATAGCAGCTTTCGAATAATAGTGTTCGGTGTAACAAACAAAATTTGTTAATAATGTATGAGCATAATTGACCTCGTCACGTGTAATGCTTTTCTTTAGTAAAATATAGAATGCTTCTACTAAAAGTGACCAATGCTTTACCCATATTTCTAAATGTGGAAAACATAATAATATCGGTAAACTGTAGTACAAAATCCAATTCTCCCACTCTCTTGCCTTCCAATATTTTCTATCTCGTATGGAGCGAGATAAACGAGCAATTTGATTGGGAGCTTTTATTGTTAATAACACGTTGTCAATTTTATTAATATCATTATTGGATAAAGAATATGGCAAGTTGTTCGATTCGATCCAATATCTTGAAAATTGTTCCGCTATTCCCAAACAAAGACAGTGCATACTGTCTGGTACAAAACCGGATATAATATTAAAACCTTGCAAATTAATTAAACACGAAGGTCTTTTTACACCATAAACGGGATTTCGAGATGTAAGACTCTGTCGCATGTGTTCGATTGTTTCAATTTCAGTTCTTTTAGGTGGTACTTTATTTAATAAAGTATATTTTACACTTCCACCTCTCTTGTGGAAAACATAATATCCTGGGTGTAAACACCAATTACATCCGAAATAGCCATTATACTGAACCATACCCTGCATTGGTGCACGGGCAACAGAGTCTACGCAGCAACATATGGTGAATACTTTAATAGTACGTACTTCATTTGCAAAAGTACACCGTACACCATCATTTGACAATTTGTTCATGTGAACAATGTACGGCTTCAGAAAAATATTCATATTTGGTTTATCTTTACCGAACCATATGCCGCATACTACAGGTCTACTAGTTCTTACATCCAAGGGTAATTCATTTATAATCATTTGAATCGGCCAAATAGAAAATCTAGAGCTTTCGAAAATCGGCGCTCCATCACTGTTCATCGTAGTCGTAGCAAAATTAAGTTTATCATTTGTTGACAATGAGTCAACAAATTCTTTGTATAATACTCCATCCGTAATATCATCAAATTTTTCATGATTTCGCACCCTTTCGCGAATTACATAATCATAATATTTCTGATTGTCTTGAATTAAATTTGCAATTTCGTTATTTACATTCATAATAGCAAAAAAGTCATTATATGTTGTATCTTTTAATTCAATTACAGTATCGCATGCTTGACATTCAACGCGGCGATCTTTGCGATCAAACTTTGCTACATATTTTTTGCAACATGGACAAACTGCATGATATTCTATGACCGTTTCTGGATTGAACATTTGGTCAACAAGATAACGCGTACTAGGTAACAAAGAAAAATTTAAAAAACAGTTTAACATTTTAAAAAGATCAGCTAATGCACTTTGTGATAAACAATACGTGATTCCATACTTTAAAACTGTAAGTAAAATTTCAGCTGTACTCACGACTACTTGAGCATTTATAGTCTCATTATTCTCATCTTTTTGCGTCATTTCTATTAATCTACTAAAACCAATATAATTATTTTCACTATTGACATCTTCAGAGCTGACTTCTTCACAAACATCATCGTCATCGTTATTGTTATCATCTTCGTCGCTAAATTGAAATAATTCTTCATGTGCATCGTAGACCCATGAATCCTGTAGATATAAATTTTTTAACGTTTTTTATTATAGAATTTTAAGAAATAGTTATAAAAATAATTGTAATTTTCAAAGGTCTATTAGGAAAATATCTAATTAATTTCAACATTTACATATCTTTGTATAATATATAAAAGAATTGAGTAAAGTAAACATAGTAACAGTGAAAAAAAAACAAATTAATTTTTCGAAGACAAAAAGTTATTTTGAATTCTAAAACTTACAGGCAAATTACATACATGTTATGAACCATATAAAATTAAAAAATATATTCTTACATGAAAATTTTCATCCTCAGAGTCTGATAAGCCGTACAGTTGATTTCTATCATTTCTTGAAATCTGGGATGCATCTACTGTCTACAAAAAACAAATTTTATAATTTAAAAGTGTACTAAGTTAGTCTTTAATATATACAGATACAAAGTTTTTAATGTAGATCCCTATATTTAAGATTAAAAAACTTATAATTAAGAAAAAACCAATACAATATTATATTTAAAATAATAATAAAGAACTTTATGCATTCTTTCTATTTTCTCTCTCTCTTTCAATCAAATACTGATGTCTGCCTCTGCATATACTACTTAAAAAATACATTTATCCGTAAACAAATGAATACTAAGTGTGTTTTTTATAAGAATTTATAATATTTTTTTAGTATTAAAGTATAATTTATAATAATTTTTTAGTATTAAAGTTATATACTAACCTGTTCTAATATTGACGATGATTGTTGATTATCGTTTTGCTCAATAAATGTATTTTCGTGTGTTACTGAAGATTCATGACAATTATGTTGTATGAGATCTATATGCTGGTCTTGTACTGAATGCAATGACAAGTCAGAACTAAGCTCATTGTTTCTAATACCTGCTAGCAACGCTTCATTGGAGGTTGATGAGCGAATACTGTTATGTTGACTCGTACTATCAGAATCCGTGTTGTTGCTATCACTAGATGATTGGCAATTACAGTATTCCTAAATAAAGTAATAAAATAATATTAATATGATACAAAATGAAATAAACATGTTTTGAATAGGCCATTTTAACTTTTTTTAAAGTCAGTCTCCTTTTATAATCTCAATTTAGAGCATACAATTAAATAAAAAAAAGAAGTAAAAAATGTTTAGAGCTTGTGATTTGCGCATACATGAAAAGTATGACGTAATAATAAGTAAGATTCTAACAAAATTTTATTAGTTAAAAATCTGTTGTATTTAATGTATCTTTCTAAAATACCTTTATTTGTACACTTATAAATTTTAATACATAATTTTTTAAATTTATAAGGTTAATTAAATTTGTAATATATATAAACATTACTTGTAAAATAAATAAATTTGAACATAAATTCATAATTTATGTATATTTTTATCCATATAACTTTATAATACTTACTCGCCATTGAGCATCTTCGACACTGTCATCACTGCTTTGAACACTTAATTCGTATTCTGTATGATTTCTCCTGTATTGGCTCGTTCTTGGGACTTTTTGAAATTTATTTTCAAGATAATTGTGATACCTCCTCATTATATATATATTATTAATATCATTTCAACAACAAGAGAAGCACAAACAAAATACACAGTAAACGGTAAACGTGAATAATGACTTTGTCGTTAAAAGTTACAGCAGGCAAAAGCCTTTAAAAAGTCCGTTGGGCTACGTTCCAAAACTCGGCAATTATTCAGTTTAGGGAGCCTCACCTCAAATATCGATGAATATGTAAGAAAATACGCTCGTATCGTAATATAATTTTAATCGTAACGAAGATAATTACGTTAAGATCGTGATATTCGTTAATATTGTAATAAACACGTTAATATCGTAATATTCGTTCGTCAACAATCGCGGTGTTTTCGCTAGAACACACTAGACTCTACTACGTCCGTATCAACCGTTCGCTAGAACACGTCTGCACACGCTAAGCCGCCCCTCCTCCGCAGGGCCAACTCTCTCGTCGTCTCCCCGCTTCGCAGCCGTCCCGCCGGCACCGCGGTGCGCCTCTCCTCCTGGGCTGCGTTCGGAAACGTCACCCGAGTGCACACGAGTATACTCCCTTCTCTTTCTACCTCAGTAAGTTAGAAGGAGAAGGGAGTGTACCTGTGTGTACCCGGGTGACGTTTCCGAACGCAGTCCTGACGCTCCATGCGCGTGCGGCTACCAGAGCATGCGCATGTCGCTGTCGCTAGTATGCTAGGTATCGCCTATATCGCCTCGCATCTCGCATTGTGTGTGTGTCTGGGACTTAACTGCTTAACTGTTCCCACTTTATACATTTGTCCGCTCTATTACGTACGTTTTGTTTCTCGTTTCCGCCTGGAAAAGCGTAGCCGAGCACGTGTTCTATCTCGTTTAATCGGTTCAATAATATAAGGATTTTTGTGGATCGACAAACAAATAGCTAGTGGACCAAATCAGTAAACATTTATTTTTCGTTGGATTGCGTTGCGAGTCGCTCTCGTGGCGCGTCGATTTTGAAGGATTGCAAGGATCCTCTAAGCGCAGCAGTGTTGTATCCAGCCGTTAAATTTTTAGTTTTTCGTGTTACCGCGTAGCATCGGCTTTGCATTCCTAGGGCGCGTTTTGTTACTCGCATGATGTGCATAATGCATCACTTATCCTTGTTTAACTTGGTGAGCAATAAGGATAAGTGATGTATTATGCGCATCATGCGAGTAATGGAACGTACCCCGACATTACGTTTACTTGAGCATTCAATATAGTATCGAGTGTGTATTGATAATTAATCAGTTTGTCGCTGGCTATATTATCGATCCATGAGAAGAGATCGGGTGCCGTTACAAAAAAATAAAAAGAAGTTGGATTGCAGAATTGGATAAATGCGAGCTGAAAATTCTCGAACTTCGACGAGACAGCAAGCATTATTCGAGAACGCTTGAAAGGCTCCAAATCGCGACGGTTTCCTCCCCCCCTTTTTTTGTGTGTTTTCGAGCAAACGGCACAGGTGTTTCTCGCGTGATCGCAAGCACCGCGACCAATAGACGATTTGGAGCCAACGAGCGTTTCTCACGTCACCGAATTCCTCGACGCGAAGCTCCGGCCGCGATCCCTCGCCTGCTCCGTCCGGGACGGCAGTGAGCCATCATAACTCGCACGCGATACATGATCGACGTCGAGAAAACGGAGGAATGTAGCGAGTGCGAAATCGCGAGTGCGAAGTCCAGTGTAACCCACTTTAATAAAAAGGACTGACTGTTATTTCGTGTACTCATTTTTGTACTTTCCACGGCGCGAATCCGCGAAAACGTCGAGCGGTCCACTGACATTTAATGGTCCTTCGAGCCGGATCGACATAAAAGACCGGCATAGACAGTTCGACCGCCTCAAAAGTGCTCGCGTTGTGCTACGCCGAGATTGACGAATCGGCGCGCCCGCTCGACTCGCTCGAAAACGGAGTTCGCCGCCTACGCGTTCTCGACTCCGTGGCTCACTCCGAACATTGAGCGCACCACACCCGCTCTCCTAAAGATAGGTGCCTTGTGATTTTGTGAAGTGCTTCGGAGGCTCCTGCGGGACCTCCAGCAAACGTATCGTGCTCCTTGCGATACGCATCCGCCGCCCGACGGCGCCCTGCTTTGCGACGTGCTATACGTCCCTGCCTCCCGCGAGTACCTGCTACTCGCCGCGGAGTCGCACACCGAGACGTGCCAGACGTCCCTGCCTCCCGCGAGTACCTGCTACTCGCCGCGGAGTCGCACACCGAGACGTGCCAGACGTCCTTGCCTCCCGCGAGTATCGCCCTGCTACTCGCCGCGGAGTCGCACCGAGACGTGCCAGACGTCCCTGCCTCCCGCGAGTATCGCCCTGCTACTCGCCGCGGAGTCGCACACCGAGACGTGCCAGACGTCCTTGCCTCCCGCGAGTATCGCCCTGCTACTCGCCGCGGAGTCGCACCGAGACGTGCCAGACGTCCCTGCCTCCCGCGAGGATCGCCCTGCTACTCGCCGCGGAGTCGCACACGAGCGTCTTCGCTCGACAAGAAGATTGACACGCAAGTGTCTGAAAGATTTCTACACGATCCAGACATCTGCTCAACATGTCTTCGGATCTCGAAAATCTACTCATTGCTCAAGGCAATGCGATTGACCAGCTACGACGGTCGCTGATTAACTTCAAAAAGCTTCCCAAGGCTCAGGTCACTCTCCCTAAGACGAAGGGGAGACTGACGAATTTGGAGGGTCTCTGGGAAAAGGTGCAAGCCCTCCATGTCCAGCTGCTGCAGACGGCTACGGCGGAGGAGAAGAAGTCGACCCACTACTTCAAGGACGAGGAATTTCTTGCCGCCGAGGACGCCTACCTCGACGCGACGGACCACCTCCACGAGGTCATCGGTAAATTAAGTAGCGACGCCCCGAGCGCGCCGTATCGAGGTAACGAGTCTTCTTATCGCGACGCGCACTCCGGAGTGTCATTGCATCTGCCTCGTATCTCGCTTCCGAACTTTTCTGGTGCTTTCGCTGAATGGGAGAATTTTCGCGGAATCTTCGAGTCTCTCGTAGCAAACAGTGAATCGTTGACAAGAACGCAAAAGTTACATTATCTGAAAGCGAGCCTCTCCGGCGAGGCCGCGTCGTTGATTAATAACATTCAAATTTCTGACGCGAACTACGAGGCAGCGTGGCTACTTCTTACCGACGAATACGACAACCGCAACGCGATTATTCACGCGCATATCCATTCGTTCGCCGACTTACCGAAAATGAAAAACGAGAACGTGACCGAGTTGAAAAAACTTCGCGATAGTGTGTCCGCATCTCTCGCCGCGTTAACGAATCTCGATCGTCCGGTCGATATGTGGGACGACCTCCTAGTTTATATTATCTCGCAAAAGTTCAGTCCGCGAACGCGCAATGAATGGAATCTTAAACGAGGCAACACGGATGCGTACCCTACGTATAAAGAGATTCATGACTTCATGACTCTTCGCATTCGCGGTCTCGCGGATTACCCTTCGCAATCCGAATCTGCGTCAAATAGTGCGCGCGGTAATAGAGCTCGTGCTTCGGTGAATACGGTTTCGCCCGTCAAATGCGTCCGTTGTTCCGGAAACCACGGTCTTGCAAAGTGTAATAAATTTCTAAGTCTGTCGGTCGAGCAGCGTCGACTCGCCGCGCGACAGCATAAATGTTGCTTTAATTGTTTGAGAACCGAGCATTTTTCAAACAATTGTCCGAGTAAAGGACGGTGCAATCAATGCCACCAAGCTCACCATTCGCTGCTTCACCGCGAGGGTACGGAAACTGGTACTAAAAGTACGCTTTCCGCGATTAATTCGCCGTCCTCAGCTCCGTCAGCTGTGTCAGTCGCCGCTGCCTCCGAGTCACCGGCCGCGCCCTCAGCGTTCGTTCAAAACGTGCATGCTACTCGAGATTTTGTGAAACAACCGCCTCATGTACTTCTCGCCACTGCGTATGTTAGTTTAAGTACAATCGAGGGCCGCACATTTAAAGTACGTGCACTACTAGATCAAGGCTCGACATACAGTTTCATATCAGAATCTCTTTGTCAGACGATGCGAACCAGGCGTCATCGTGCCGCGTTGAAGATACATTGTTTTGGAGAAAAATTTAATGGAGTCGCGCGGTCACAAGTTAATCTTGCTCTCGCGCCCTGCGACAAACAGGGACCGATATTTCCCTTCTCGGGTTACGTATATCAAAGAATCACTTCTTATACAGCCTCTCAACAGAAGCCGGCCGCAATGTGGCCACATCTACGCGATTTACCTTTAGCAGATCCTGATCCCTCATGTAATCACCCGATTCATGTATTAATCGGCGCGGATTTATACGGGTCTCTGCTACTCGACGGTCTACGTCAGGGCCCGGTCGGCACTCCGACGGGCCAGCTTACAATTTTCGGATGGATCCTCTCCGGTCCCGCCGGCCCTGCGCGCCCGGCTGGAGAGTCCGCTTCTGTCCTGAGTTGCGTATCCTGCGAGGATACGAATTCCTTAATTCAAAGTTTTTGGGAGGACGAACGTATCCCCTCTCGAACTCCTCTCACCGAAGAGGACGAACGTTGCGAGAAGCATTTTGCGACGACTCATTCTCGCGATTCACAAGGACGCTACATTGTGCGTTTGCCGTTCAAAAACGGCCCCCCTCGCGTCGGCGACACATTCCGAAAGGCTTCCTTCCTGTACTCCAATATGGAGCGCCGACTCGCGCGGAAACCAGAAATCGCCGCGCAGTATCACGATTTTTTAAGAGAATACGAATCGATGGGGCACATGGAGTCGGTGCGGGCGGACGAGCGCCCCCCTTACCCCCCGATATACATCCCGCATCATTTTGTTTTACGCGAATCGAGTACAACGACCAAGTTACGCGTCGTGTTTAATGCCTCTAGCGAATCGACCGACAAAACCTCGCTCAATGATTTTCTAATGGCGGGACCTAAACTTCAACAAGACATCGCCGCGATAATCCTGCGCTGGCGACTCTTTCGGTACGTGTACATGGCTGACATTGCTAAAATGTTCCGACAAATACTCGTGCATCGGGATGACGCGGACTATCAACGAATTCTTTGGCGCCCCCCCGACAGTCTGTTGATTCGGCTTTACCGCTTACTCACCGTGACCTACGGGCAAAAACCTTCGCCTTTTCTCGCACAGCGCTCCCTTATCCAATTAGCTCGCGACGAAGGTAAAGACTTCCCCGACGCGGTCAATATAATCGAAGAGTCGACCTACGTCGATGATGTTCTTTTCGGAGCAGACGACCTTCGGTCTCTGCTCGAGAAGCGCAATCAACTCGTGGGCATAATGAATCGCGGATGTTTCCCCCTGCGAAAATGGGCCGCGAATTCAGCCGAACTTTTGACGGATATTCCAGAGGACCAACGGGAATCCTCGGACTATCCGATCAACCACGATGACACGCTCAAGGTCCTCGGCCTGTCTTGGTCTCCGCGCGATGACTCGTTTCGTTTCGTAATTTCGCCATACGCCGTGACAGTTCATACTAAGCGCTCCGTTTTATCGTTTATTGCAAAGCTGTATGACCCCCTCGGCTGGGCGTCACCGATAGTCATCGCGGCCAAGATGTTGATGCAGGAGCTCTGGCTCCGTAAAATTGATTGGGATGCTCCCATCCCCGATGATCTTCTGCATCAGTGGATCAATTACGTTTCAGACTTGCCTAATATTAGCAAAATACGCATTCCTCGATGGACAGGGATGCGTCAAGATAAAATCGATGTTGAATTGCACGGCTTCGCGGACGCCTCCACTCGCGCTTACGCCGCGGTAGTTTTCCTCCGAATCGTGCATTCTCCCTCTAACATTCAAGTCATCCTCCTCGCGGCCAAAACGAAAGTCGCGCCATTGAAAACCGTTAGCGTTCCACGCTTGGAACTTAACGCCGTCGTTCTATTAATTCGATTGATAGAATGGGTAAGAAACACCACGGGCTTGATGCGAGCTCTCTTGTTTGGATGGACTGATTCCCAAATCGTATTAGCTTGGCTTCTACAACATCCATCCCGCTAAAATTCCTATGTCGCGAACCGCGTCTCCGAGGTGCAGACGCGCCTTCCGACCGTACGTTGGCAACACGTTCGCTCCCAGGAAAATCCTGCCGACTGCGCGTCGCGCGGCTTTACTGCCGCCGATCTCGTCAATCATGAATTATGGTGGTCGGGGCCCCGGTGGCTTAGCTCGACCACGGCCTCGTGGCCGATCCCCCCGACTCCGACTGAAAAGGACATTTTTCAAACGGTATCTTCCGAAGCGCGTAAAGCTACCGTTCATCTCGTCGATTCAGCTCCTGAGTGGGATCTGCCCACCTCCTGCTCGAGCTGGATCCGACTTCTTCGTATTACCGCGTACATTCGGCGTTTCGTTCGGAACTTAAAAAATAAAGTCGCCTCTTCGGTGATCGTCAAGTCTCCCTTGACCGCAGAGGAGATTCACGAAGCCTCCGTCTTTTGGCTTCGATCGGCACAAGCGACTTGTTTTTCGGATGACTTGAAGGCTTTGAACGCTCACGCCGCTGTATCGCGATCAAGTTCCTTACGCTCTCTCCACCCCTTTATCGGGAAAGATAAATTAATCCGGCTTGGCGGGCGGCTCGAAAACTCCGCGCTGAGTTACAATGAGCGACACCCCGTCATACTTGCTCGACATCATATTGCCGAACTTTTGATCGATCAAGCACACCGACGCTCTCTCCATGGAGGGACTAAACTCACGCTTAGATGTCTCCGTCAAAATTATTGGTTAATTTCCGCGCGAAGCATGATCAAATCTCACATTCATAAATGTGTTACATGCGTTCGACATTCCGCGAAAACTCCTACGCAATTAATGGGTGATCTCCCGAGTCCCCGAGTAAATCCTGCTCCTCCGTTCTCTCACACGGGCATAGATTACGCCGGACCTATGAACATTACCCCCGTTGTCGGTCGCGGCCAAAAGGGGAGCAAACACTACGTCGCGGTGTTCGTTTGTCTCGCCACTAAGGCGATCCACCTCGAAAGTGTGGAGGATTACTCCACCGATGGATTCCTCGCGGCATTTCAACGGTTTGTCAGTCGCCGCGGACTGCCATCGGACATGTACAGCGATAATGGCACGAATTTTGTGGGTGCTGACCGCGAGCTCCAACGCAGCTTCCGCGCGCTTGTGAACAACCCCTCCCTTAAGGAAATTCTCGCTAACGACGGCGTACGGTGGCATTTCGTGCCCCCTGCGGCACCACATTTCGGCGGGCGTTGGGAGGCTGGAGTGAAGAGCTTTAAGCACCATCTCAGGCGAGTGACTGGTGCTCGCACTCTGTCTCGCTCCGAATTCGTTACGCTTTTATGTAAGATAGAGGCTTGCTTGAACTCGCGACCGATCTCTCCACTTAGTGACGATCCGTCCGATTATACCGCTTTGACACCTGGTCATTTTCTTATCGGCCGACCGCTCACGAGCATACCGGAGGAATCCGTCCTCGAAATCAATGCGAATCGGTTGTCGCGATGGCAACACGTACAATTAATGCTCGAACAGATCTGGCGTTCTTGGTCGTCGGACTATTTACATTCATTGCAACAGCGCGTGAAATGGACCGAATCTCACGATAATCCGAAGGTTGACGAGTTAGTTTTACTTAAGAGTAACCTACTCCCTCCTTCAAAGTGGGAACTCGCAAGGATTCAGCAGGTCCATCCCGGACTTGACGGTCGCGTTCGCGTCGTCACATTACGCACCGCCAATTCCGAGCTAAAACGACCAATAACCCAGATCTGTCGGTTGCCCGCGTCTATCAGTCCGCCGGGAACCGCGGAATCCCGTTAGAATTAAGCTCGTTCGTTTTTCATTAGATTTAAGGACATTGTAAAAATAGGTTAAGTTCTCAAATGTATATATTGTATATAACGCTTTGAACCAAGACGTTCCCACGCTCCTCTATGCGACCTTGTCAACCCCCGTTCGTTTCGCATTCCGTCGAATGCGAGGCGGGCGGCATGTTGAGAATTGGATAAATGCGAGCTGAAAATTCTCGAACTTCGACGAGACAGCAAGCATTATTCGAGAACGCTTGAAAGGCTCCAAATCGCGACGGTTTCCTCCCCCCCTTTTTTTGTGTGTTTTCGAGCAAACGGCACAGGTGTTTCTCGCGTGATCGCAAGCACCGCGACCAATAGACGATTTGGAGCCAACGAGCGTTTCTCACGTCACCGAATTCCTCGACGCGAAGCTCCGGCCGCGATCCCTCGCCTGCTCCGTCCGGGACGGCAGTGAGCCATCATAACTCGCACGCGATACATGATCGACGTCGAGAAAACGGAGGAATGTAGCGAGTGCGAAATCGCGAGTGCGAAGTCCAGTGTAACCCACTTTAATAAAAAGGACTGACTGTTATTTCGTGTACTCATTTTTGTACTTTCCACGGCGCGCACCGCGAAAACGTCGAGCGGTCCACTGACAAGTTGGATTGCAGAAGCGCACATGAGTTAGTAAGTAATAAATATTTTGTGTAAAATTTATTTTTGTTTACCTGAATAATGGGGAGAGAATTTGATTTTCATTTAGCAGTGTTATTAAAAAAATGACTACAGAGCAGGCTAAAGTATAAATTCTCTTTGTACAGACGGCGTCATTAATGCCTTCCACTTGAAGGCATAGTACATGTAACGTGCACTATAGAAATCCCCAGAACACAGCTAGGCAAGCATTAATGACGCCGTCTGTACGTTGTATTTTTTTGGTTTACATTAAAATGGTGTTCTCAAAATAGATGTTATCATTTATCTCTGTAAAAGATCGAACATATTCTCGATGTAATCGGGCCGCGAGGCTGACTGCTACGTGTCTGCTGTCAGTCTCGTGGCACGAGATCGATCACGCCGTCCCGCGTGATCGACGTACCGGCATAAATCGCGCTCCACGGAATCTCCGGTCGAGCACGAAACAATCTCTATTTAAAGTAGTTTACCTATATGATTATTTTTATATACATTGCAGAAAGCATTTAACTTTTTGTTTTTAATTATAATTTACAAATTTCAACATTATTAATCATAATATAAATATGTGCAAATACTACATCATTTGAATTATTTTCTTATCACAGTTAAAAAATATTTTTCAAGTTTTGAAAATGTAATAAACATAATTTTTTAAAGCAACCATGGATTCACAAATTAAGTTTGCTAGTGTGCGTTATTTCGATGATGAAAGCAAGAAAATCCATATTGTCCCTATTGAAAGAATAAAGAATTTTGTGGTTTTGAATAAGTATGAGGATCCATATTTTGTAAAAAGGCTGAACACTGTAACCATGGAAGAAAGTTTGGTCGCAGCTCAAATTATGGAAGTAGGAAGTATGTACAAAATTCATTGTCATAGTCAATTTTAATTTTAAGTAAATTATAAAGTTCACACTTTTCTTTTTTCTATAACATTTTTTGAGGTTTTCTTCTTTCTACCTTTTTTTAACCAATTGTTTTCTTTTTTGTTTATTTTGTTTATTGTACTTTATTCTAGTTTTTAGCATGCTATTATCTATTTGTAGTGTTAAGAAGATTTTGTCATTGGCCTAGTCAAAATAATGTCAAAACTGTCGTTTATTACTTTCTCTGTTCTATCTGGGTATTGTATATGTAATATATTTTGTCTTTAATATGCTCTTATTCAATATAATTTAATTTTAAATCACCATCATGGTATGGGACGTTATGCAGTCATATTGCCATCATTTTGATCACTTATTTTAACATCATACTCCTCATCAATTTGATGTCACTTTGACATCATTTTGACTAGGTTGTTTTCACTGGGTTATTTTATTATCCATTCTAATCTTTTACTAAATATACCTGGTAAGTGTTTCATGCTTTCGGTAAATGACGTAATTTTATTAGGTTTTTACTAGTATTTCATTCTTTACAGCTAATGAAGAGGACTTGAAACATAACAAACGACGCTATGTCTTTAAAAAACTGGGTTACAGTGATGCCGTACAAATAATATTAGATAAAGAAAATCCAGAGCCTAATAAAACTCAAAAAGAAACGGTAATATTTCAATCATGTTATTGTGATAATGTTTTACAAATATTTAATTGCTGATTTTAATTATAACTATTATAATTGTTATACTTTCATTTTTTATTTTATTTATATAGCACTTACACAATCGATAATATCCAAATTGTTAATTTTAATAGTAAATAAATAAATTCAAAAATAATCTTTCGCCAGTGATAAAATAATATAAAACTTTTTATTAGTCGGCCTGACGCATTAATTTAATAATTATAACAACGTTTTGACCTCTATTTTGGGTCCTTATCAAGTTAATGATAGATCAATGTGTGTCGAACATTATAAAATTACGAGTCATAGTTAAACATTAGCGGGGCGGTAAAACAGAATGTAAACTTCGTGAGGCATGACCGTCACGTGTAGCGCCCGTCGAACAGTCGGGCGCTACACGTGACGGTCATGCCTTACGAAGTTTACATTTTGTTTTACCGCCCCGCTAATGTTTAACTATGACTCGTAATTAAATGTAAGAAATAAAATAAATTGCAACTATAACTTACTCTTTTTATCAACATTTAAAAAAAATTTAATTTGAAATTTGAATGTGTAATATTACATGCAAAAACAATAAAAATAATAAGTTATAGTTGAAATTCTCGTAATATAAGTGATACATTTTATTTCTTACAATAGATTTTTATGTAAATTCAAGAAGATTAAAGAATTAATTATATGGAAGCTATACTTTTTACACCACTACATTTAAATAAGACTTTTTATACAGATTCTATAAATTGGCCCATTGGTAATTACAGATCTATATGAAACAAGATCCTATTAAGTAAATTTTATTTAACTAGTGTTGCTCGACATTTTAAGCCGATTTTACTTAATAGTTCAGCAACATCAGCTAAAGAATTTTCTCCGTGTGAAAATATAAGTTTTATTTTAAATAAATATAAACTGAAATTAATTATAATGTGAACGTTTATATGCAATCTTCAAAAGTAACATTTTTTCTGTTTTAAATATAAATATCATTTATTTTTTAAAATGCTTATTTTTTAATGGAAAACTTATTATAAAACTAGTTTTATGATGCTCTAAGTTTTTTTAAAAATCATGAATTTTCAAGGAATTCAATAATGAGAGGACATCGGAAGAGGATGATGAAAATATAATCAATGAGAAATTGAAAACTACTAATCGTGACGCTAAAATATTTAAAAGAAACCAAAACAAATTTTCTAAAATTCCATCTGCTGTAGATAGAACATCTAAAATGGACGATGTCGATATAATTAAGAATAAATTGGAAACTTTAAATCGTGATAATATAGCATTTGAAAAAACCTGTGAAAAACTGTTTGAAATTCCAATTGCTGTAGAACAGGAAATTCAGTATTTAAAAGACGAAAACAATAAATTACAATTAGAAAACAACAACTTGAAAACTGATATATTCCTTCTTAAAGAGGAACTTCATACGTTGAAAACAAAGAAACAATTCTTTCCTAAAGGTAAAAAATATTATTTATTTTTGAAACAAAATTGTTCTTTATTTACTTATGGCGTTTTCGATTTGCGACTCGACCCGACTCGGGGTCGCATCACGGACGTGGAATACATACATAGATATGTATGTATTCCACGTCCGTGATGCGACCCCGAGTCGGGTCGAGTCGCAAATCGAAAACGCCATTAATTTTTATTAATATTTGACAATGTATTTTTACAGACCTAAAGCGTGCGGCATCACCACCTATAACCAGTACCCCCAAAAAAATGAGAAGTAAAACGACTGTTAATGCTCCTTTACAAGATACTATTTGTAGTGAACCTGGTACTTCTCAACTAATACATGAACAATCTCCATTGCAAGAAGATGACTTGTGTATGCAAGTTTCAACAGAAAACAAGACTCATAAAGCAAACAATCCGAAAGCAAAAGGCAAGAAAAAAAAACAAAAGAAAAAAGCAAAGAAAACTAAAAAACCTACAAAAGATCAAGAAAAAGGAAAAAATAAAAGAAGTGACCTGGATTACGATTCTGATCAATTTGTTAAACTAACGGATAAAGAAAATATGACTGCTTGGGACGACGAAGTAAACGGAACAACTGTAAGTTTAAATGTAAAAAATATTTCAATTTAAGACATTTCTAATGTGTTCGCGAGAATGGAGCGGTGTGAGCTTTTCGCACTCACGGACTCAACATTTTTATCTTGTCACGCATTTCCTCGTAACGTCTACTAGCTTCTGTTTTACGTTTTTGTACATCGAGGTTTTGGTAAAAACAATTTTTCATGACTTATTTTTTAGTTTTAAAAACTTAAAATTTAAGTATGAGAAATATACTTATACTTAAATATAACTTAAAAATGTGCAAATTAAAAACTTGCGTATTGTTTCCTCATCATTACATGTGCAAGTTTTTGATGTACTAGATCTATTTCCTTCCAAGTTTCTTGAAAGTATGCAAATTAGAAATTTGCACATTGCTTCTTCATAATTGTGTTTTCCTCATAAAACTTCCTCTATGAAGAAGCCATACTATTTTATGTTAATAATTATGTTGCTGTAATTTGAAAACAAGAAAAAAAACAAAAGAAAAAAGCAAAGAAAACTAAAAAAACTTACGAAAGATCAATGAAAAGAAAAAAAATAAAGGAAGTGACCTGGATTACAAAAGATTAAAGAATATAATAAAATTAGAAAAGTTGTCCATAATTAATAATAAATTGTCAACAAACACCAATTTTTGAAAAGTGAGAATTGTTTAGACTTGAGGTGTAGGGTAAAGGTAAGGGTAAAAATATTAGAATATTGGCAATTCTTTAGTCTTTTCTATTCCTATTTCATATATAATTCTTTAAGATTTGGTTGATTAGACCTAGCTTTATACGTGATCAAAGGTCCATATACGAGATTTTCGAAAACAAAGATTCTTCTTTGAGGAAACAAAAATTATTAGAACAACCTTGAATCTGTATTTATAATTCAATAACGATAATCATTAAAATATTTTCTAAAATAAAAATTTCAATTTCTTTTTTTTTTTAGATTAAAATGATGCACTTGAGATACGGTATCTCAATACCGTATACAATATGGAAAGAAATAAAAAAGTTGAGAAGACCTTCGTTATTTGTTAGGCAATTGAGCCGAGCACTTTGGGGAGTGCACAAATTGATGAATAGAGCTGTAGTGTTAGAAAAATGTAAAAATAGATTGCCAAACCGATCCCCGAGAAAGTCACTGACACCAGTAAAAAAGGCTGTTTTAAGAAGTATGTATAAAAGAAAAAATAATCCCGTTGGTAGAAAGTGTGAAAGGCCTGCTTTAGCACTTAAAAGTTTTTTCGAACGTATAATGAATAATTAGTTCTAATAGTGAATATATACTTAAAACTGTTTAAAAATTTGTAAGAAGTCTAGGTAGTAAAATTATGATTTCACACACTCTCACTATTAATGTACTCTGGTAAAATGAGCCTAATGAAAACCTATTTCATCTAGAATGCTATTCAGCTTTTATTGAGATGCATCACAAAAAAGAAAAAAAGAAACTGATAAATAAATGGACACGCTATTTAAGCATCTACATCAATTTTCTTATTGAAACAAAAATAAAAGGTAAATATTTTTTAACGACGATAGACAAATAATTTTTATATGTTTAAAGGTAATATCTTTTTGTATTTTTTTAAAGGAAAATATGTGTTTATAAATTGATATATTCATAAAAAATTATAAAAACAACTGGATTAATGAAATTAATCCTTAAAGTATAGTACTTTTTTCTATTAATATTAATATTTTTTTCTTTACTTTATACACAGTTAAAGAACTCTTTAACAGTAAAAAAATACTTAAAAAAATAATTTGTAATATAGTTGCGTTTAAAATATAAGACATTGAATTAAATAAAAAATTTTAATATTTCTAAACATTTCTTAGCATGGATAATTATAAAAAATAATAAACATTTTTAATTAATATTCCAGATCTAAACATTCTAGATTTTTTAAAACAGTCTTTCAACAAATAAACATAAAAAATTAGAAAACAATATATTCTAAAAGTCACTATTTAAAAATTAAAAATACGTTAATAATAATAATGTTAAAAATGTTTTGCAGAAGAAGGAGAAAATCAAAGAAAACTTCAATGTGCATCGCCCAATTCATCAGCCTCTTCACAAAGTCGTTCTTCACAAAGCAGTGATTCAAATTCCAATGAATCATCCAATGAATCATCAGATAGTGATTAAGTTTAGTGATTAAGTTTAGTGTTACCAATGTTAAAATGAGTTTAACCCTCGGTTGTCACACCGGGTCAAAATGACCCCATCCAATTTTCAAACAGCTACATGCTGTTCAAAAACTAACAGTTTAAGTAGATTACAAAAAATTCTAGAATTAAGTTTAAACATTGTAAAATGTATCCTTATTATAAAGAATTAACTTTTTGAGTGGCATTATGCTCTAAAAATTCTTTTAAAAACTGTTTAAAGAAGAGGTGTGACAACCGAGAGTTAATGTTATCATAATGTATAACTAAATTGTTTATGTTACATGCTATTTATTTTATTATATTAGTTGCTTTCCATTTACACTCAAGTGATCTGAGTCACTCAGTTATGTGAGTATTTCACACTCAGGTAAGATATGTCATTTTGTATTTACCTGCTTATTTTGATGACAAAGCAGCTATTGCGTAATAATACGCACGGTTTATAGCCTCATTTTTAATGTGTCTATTAGATTCATCAAAGCACATGGTCTCGATTGTGGATAAATACTCAGTTGAATCTCACTTGTCAGCATGCAAAAAGAACGTGCATTCAACTGAGTTATGACGTCACAAGTGAGAATTATTTGAGTTGATGTAAATGGAAAGCAACTATTGTTATATGTGATATACTCATTTATATACTTAAAAAGTTGACTCAAATAAAATTATAGACAATATAAAAATAAAATTATAGACAATATAATTTATTACAGTATTGATTCTTTATTTAGAACCACTTATTTTGCTTAAATCATGTTTTACATGCATAAGTTACGACGAAAAAGCATCTTTAAATTTTAATACATTATAATCCTTAAAAAAATAATTTAATTAATGGACCATTTTTCTATACATTAAATCATGATTTTTTAAAATTACATGATTTTCAAACGTTACGTAATTTTCTAAATTACGTGATTTTTAAAATCACGTACCGATTTGGAACAATCCGTTACGTGATTAATTTATGTCATTAATTACGTAATTTTGTTACGTGATTTCGTGATGTAATTTCATGACGTGATTTCGTGACGTGATTTTTTTCAGTAGGGCGGAGGACAAGGTTGGGGGCACCCAACCTGGTTAAGCGGTCTCGGAAAGTGGTCGTGTCGGGAGCAGGAGCCGGACAGGACTGGTGACTCGAGTTGGCTCGAGTCCCCTATTTATACCCCGAGGGAGAGCGGTGGGGGCTGCCCCACCGCTCGGGCACAGGAGCGCACGCTGAACACATGTTCGGTGGCCGTCAGGGCCGTAGCGCTAGTGACGAATACGCGTATCGTCACAAATTAAAGGTTGGACCATATAAATTCGGACATCAAAGAATTTTTGCAATGCAAGTTCTGCAAAACTAAGTATCGCCTTGGCAATGAGTTGGATACTAGAACTCTTATCGGTGCATGCAAGAATAGAAAATGTTTATACAACCGTTTGT
Organism: Temnothorax nylanderi; assembly: GCF_030848795.1. NCBI lineage: Eukaryota > Metazoa > Arthropoda > Insecta > Hymenoptera > Formicidae > Temnothorax > Temnothorax nylanderi. Next base: position 145,636 of record NW_027249460.1, on the reverse strand, counting down.
CCAGTATACCAAACATTACAACTGGTCCTGTATAAAGCAAAAATTGGCGAAATTCTGTTGCTTTGAACTTAGAGCACATATCAACAGATCTAGGGCGTCTCGTAAACTCTGATGGACAATATTTTTTGAGAATATTTAGTCTTGTACATAAAACAGAGATAAATCTTCCTGACAATTTTGATAGACGTGAGTATTTTCTATGAACCCACGCAGATAAAAGTTTTTTCATGAGACCCAAGCATACAATATGCATATATTCAAAAGGAAACCATACCTATTGGTAACCTTGATAATGGGCTGTTACCTCTATGATGATCCTCGTCTAAACATCTATTATTATAAGTACCTGACGTCTGTATGTATTGTATGTATGTATGTATGTATGTCTGACCGCGAACTACTCATTCGTTAATGGACTGAATTTCAAAGAATTATATATGAAGTAGGGATAGAATTTCCCGGGGAGTGCTATAAAGTATATAATTTTTCGTTACCGATCTTTTTGGAAACCGGTTCCGAAATTTTTCCAATTTTTCCGGAAATAATTATAATTGACCGAATCTCAAAGAATTATGTATGAAGTAGAGGTAGAATTTCCCAGGGATTGCAATAAAGTATATAATTTTTCGTTACCGATCTTTTTGGAAACCGGTAACGAAATTTTTCCAATTTTTCAGGAAATAATTGACCGACTTTCAAAGAATTGTATATGAAGTCCCTACTTCCGTAGAATTTTCCGGGGATTGCCATAAAGTGTATAATTTTTTGTTTCCGATTTCTGTTTTAAAAAATGTACGTAATTGTTCTAATTTCCGCAAATTTTAAGATATCAAGCTGAATTCTTTTTTTATGTCTGACCGCGAACTACTTATTCGTTAATGGACCGAATCTCAAAAAATTGTATATGAAGTAGGGGTAGAATTTTCCGGGGATTGCCATAATGTGTATAATTTTTCGTTTCCCGATTTTTTGGAAACCGGTTTCAAAATTTTTCTAATTTTTCGGGGATGGCTACGATGAGTTTAATTTTTCAGTAATGAACGTATTTTATTAAAACCGGTGCTATTTTTTTCAGTTTTCTATGCCAATGTGTTCAGAATGTTTAAAAACGTAAAAAAAATCACCTTTTAAAAAAATGTCGGTATGTGTGTATCAAGAGACACGGTAGTGTCTCGTGCCAAGTACACGCGGAGCGAGACCGACCGTGACTCTTTTACGCGACGCGACGAGTTGCGAGTACTCGAGATATTGAGATCTCATATAAGGAGTGAACGGATCAAGTTCTAAGTAGGCTTGATCGATAGCTTGGGGTCGATTTATAAAGTATATTCTACTCGCTAAAGATGACCCAAAAAAGGATGTGTGATGGAGGCCAATTTTGTTTAAAAAATAAAATTTAATTAATAGTAAATAAATGTAATAAAATTAATAATAAATAAATATAATAATAGATAGAGGGCGGCAGTGTGGTCTAGTGGTAGAGCGCCAGACTCGTAATCTGAGGAACCAGGTTCGAGTCCACTAGAGCCATGTAAACATGGAATGCTTTTCCGAAGCTGCGCCCCTCCGTGCAAGATAGGCTCTTGTGCGGAGCAAACTGGGCTCCGTCTTTCGGAAAGAGACGTTAAGCCGTTGGTCCAAAAGGGTTAAAGTGAGAGGAGAAAGGGTAGTAGTGTAAAGGTTTGGGTAACGTTCCTTATAAAAACGACTTGCAAACCCTGCGGGAATAAGCAATAAAGATAGTTTTTTATAATAATAGATAGAGGAAAGTCCCCTATTATGAGATAGGCTCCTAATATGCGACAGCAAGGTTTCTACTAAACTAATAGGCCCTATCTGTTGGTTCCACCATGAACTTATTACCCTTGGGATAAAACCTATTTAGTGGAAAATTCATTGTTTGATCGTGCGTGTAGTCGCTGCAGAGAAAGAAATTGTGAAATTGGATGTTGTCAAGTGCCATGGATATGACACTTGACAACTTGACACTTGACACTTGACAACTCTTTAAACCTTGTTTATTATATAATTAATAAATATTTGGCAATAAGTTCTGCATGCAGCGATAGAGTAAGGTCGTATTAATAGGAAAATACGGGATATGTTGAGTTGATCAATTGTAGAGATTAGATTTGGTGATCGCGAAACCGCAAGGCGTGGTGCTCGTAACATGAGATACTCAGGGTACTCCTGGGTTGCTGGAGTATGAAAGTTATTGTATAGTAATAAAAGAAGAGAAAATACTATATTAACGTTAAGGGAAGGTTTATACGAATTTATAAGACTGTGCTGACCTTGATTTGAGGGGGAAGGGTGGAGGGGGAAGATTAGGTACAATATTGAGTATAAGTGGGTTTACGATTGTTGCAAATATGCTTCTCCATTACATTTGTTTTTCAAAAACTTTAAATAAAGTTTTTTAATTGCAATATGATGTATTTTGCACTTTATTAGCGATTTCCCGGGGTCTCTCATATTAGGAGCACACTTTTTCGATTTTTTTGAAAGCTTATTTTTTACATTTTTCTAATTTTCAGAAAAATCAATATTTAAATTAAATTTTACATTTCAGAATCTTAAAGCTTATTAAATTCCCTTCATAATGACCTACTATATTTTTCAATTCTGCCCATAGACTTCCGGCAATCACACAAAATAGATGTGGTATCTCATAATCGGGGTCTTTCCTCTATAAATAAAAATAAATATAAATTAAAAAATTATTTAAATAATAAAATTTAATTAACAGTAAATAAATGTAATAAAATTAATAATAAATAAATATAATAATAGATAAAGAAATAAATAAAAATATAAATAAAAATAAATATAAATAAATATAAATTAAAAAATTAACAAATGGTATCGCTCATAAGTCGATTAGTTTTAAATAAAATATGTTATATGTAAGATAAATTACTGGTTTCACATATTATATGTCAATTTAAAAATCAGTCAACAAGAGTAGAACGTTACAAATATACAGGGTGATTCGAAACAACCTTTTATCCTTCAAACTACAGATTCTTGACACAATTCTAAGAAAACTTTTCCTCTTGCAAAATTGTGTCCAACGCTTACTTTCCGAGATATTAACAAAAATTGTTACCCTATTACGGGCCGAGTACAGAAGGTAGGCAGGAGCGGCGCAACTCACCGTTAGACGCGGGCGTTTACGTCGGGTGCCTGTTGCGATCAGCCGATCGATGCACACAAGTTGCGTACCAATATTTACTGCCAGCACAGAAAATCTACAGTTTATGTTACGCACACCGTAGATTTTCAGAACTGGCAATAACATTGTAAAACACATACAATGTTTACGCGAACGTTACTTCTTGTAGTAACTTACGATAATTCCTTCGCGCAAACGGGATTTTTTTTCGCGTAAACGGAATTTTGTAGTAACTTACGATAATTTACTCCGCGTAAACGAGTGAATTATCGTAAGTTACTACAGAAGTAACGCTCGCGTAAACGTAGTAGTAGTAACAGCCACAACGATACGCGCACACACATGCAAGCACGTTCCGTGCCTTTAGTTCTCTCTTCTTAACTTACTCACTAACTTCACTTTCTTTACTTCACTTCAATTCACTTCACTCTCTTTACTCACATGCTAAAAAATATTCTTTTACAAATAAATACACACTGTTTACGCGAGCGTTACTTCTCTAGTAACTTGCGATAATTTCTCCACGTAACCGGGGTTCTGTAGTAACTTATGATAATTCACTTCGCGTAATGGAGTGAATTATTGTGAGTTATTACAGAAGTAATGCTCGCGTAAACGTACTCGCGTAGTTGTCGATCGCTGTGTTTACAGCAAGATGCACTGGTATCCTTTAAGTGTAGAAAGGTGTAGGAGTGCGCGCCATCTCTAGGCTCCCGACGCGTATCTTTTCGAGAAACCGATTTCACGATACACTCGGTACTAGCGGTATCGAATGTAAATTGGTGTCTGATTGGTTAATGCCTCCGAATTTTAAACACGGAATTCGCGCTTCTTACTTCGCTTCCAGAACAGATTATTATTGCAAACTCGGAGAGAATGTTCCTCGTAATAAAATATTTGGTTGCCCTGAAAAGGGCAGATTTGTTATTTTTGGAAGAGATACTTTAATTACAGCAAATGTTCGAAGTGGAATCACGCGACACGCGCCCACGCGACGCGCGACACCTGCTATTCGTTGCGGGGTCGCGGGAGGGGATATCGACCCCCCGCAAAGATCGTATAAATAAGATGAAACGATCGATGCTTGCTTCAATAATCCCTCGATTATTAGAAGAAGAGACAACAGAACGACATGGCAGCATACACAAGTGAAGAATATTACGGCATGATGATGGCACTCGGAGAGTGCAACGGCCAGGTTGCCGTTGCTGCTAGAAGATACGCCGAGTTGTATCCCGCTCGAGCAAGACATCCGTCGGCTCCCGTTATACTTGCGACGGCTCAAAGACTTTATGAGACTGGCAGCGTCTTACCAAAGAAACAAGACACCGGTAGAAATCGTGATGCCAGAAATTTGCGGAATGTCGAGACAATCATTCGCGCTGTCCGGCAAGAACCCGAAAAAAGTATTCGCGTCATTGCTCGAGAGCTCGGTTTATCGTATTCGACTGTTCAGAGAACTCTGAAAGAAGAGAAATTGCACGACTATCATTACACCAGCGTGCAAGATTTACGAGAGGGAGATTATGAAAACAGAAGAAGATTCTGCGAAAATTTCCTGACGAGAGTAGATGAGGATCCGGAATTCCCTTCTCGTGTAATATTCAGCGATGAATCGCTATTTACACGGGAAGGAGTTTTCAACTCGCACAATATGCATGTGTGCAGCGACGAGAATCCTCGAGTCACTCGAGTCAGAAATTTTCAAGTTCGATGGAAATTAAATGTGTGGGCTGGGATAATGGGCACGAAAATCCTAGGCCCAGTTATCCTTCCTGAAATTTTAAATGGTGCATCGTACGCGGAATTTTTGGCAGACAATATGCCAGAGTTTTTAGAAGAGATACCATTGGCGGAGAGAGGAAGAATTGTATTTCAACAAGATGGTGCTGGTCCACACAACGCAAGAGTGGTTACAAATTATTTAAATCAGCAATTTCCTGGACGTTGGATGGGCCGATATGGCCCGATACGTTGGCCCGCAAGATCCCCGGACCTCAATCCGTTAGATTTTTTTTGTGGGGATACTGCAAGGAAATCATTTATAAAAAGCTTTCCGAGAACGTGGAAGAATTAAATGATAAACTCCACAACGCTATTTGGGCTATCGAAGACGACATTATGGAGAAGATTCCGACAAACCTGTTGAGACGCATGAGAGCATGTATTGCGATGAACGGTGGCCACTTCGAACATTTGCTGTAATTAAAGTATCTCTTCCAAAAATAACAAATCTGCCCTTTTCAGGGCAACCAAATATTTTATTACGAGGAACATTCTCTCCGAGTTTGCAATAATAATCTGTTCTGGAAGCGAAGTAAGAAGCGCGAATTCCGTGTTTAAAATTCGGAGGCATTAACCAATCAGACACCAATTTACATTCGATACCGCTAGTACCGAGTGTATCGTGAAATCGGTTTCTCGAAAAGATACGCGTCGGGAGCCTAGAGATGGCGCGCACTCCTACACCTTTCTACACTTAAAGGATACCAGTGCATCTTGCTGTAAACACAGCGATCGACAACTACGCGAGTACGTTTACGCGAGCATTACTTCTGTAATAACTCACAATAATTCACTCCATTACGCGAAGTGAATTATCATAAGTTACTACAGAACCCCGGTTACGTGGAGAAATTATCGCAAGTTACTAGAGAAGTAACGCTCGCGTAAACAGTGTGTATTTATTTGTAAAAGAATATTTTTTAGCATGTGAGTAAAGAGAGTGAAGTGAATTGAAGTGAAGTAAAGAAAGTGAAGTTAGTGAGTAAGTTAAGAAGAGAGAACTAAAGGCACGGAACGTGCTTGCATGTGTGTGCGCGTATGCGTCGTTGTGGCTGTTACTACTACTACGTTTACGCGAGCGTTACTTCTGTAGTAACTTACGATAATTCACTCGTTTACGCGGAGTAAATTATCGTAAGTTACTACAAAATTCCGTTTACGCGAAAAAAAATCCCGTTTGCGCGAAGGAATTATCGTAAGTTACTACAAGAAGTAACGTTCGCGTAAACATTGTATGTGTTTTACAATGTTATTGCCAGTTCTGAAAATCTACGGTGTGCGTAACATAAACTGTAGATTTTCTGTGCTGGCAGTAAATATTGGTACGCAACTTGTGTGCATCGATCGGCTGATCGCAACAGGCACCCGACGTAAACGCCCGCGTCTAACGGTGAGTTGCGCCGCTCCTGCCTACCTCCTGTACTCGGCCCGTAATAGGGTAACAATTTTTGTTAATATCTCGGAAAGTAAGCGTTGGACACAATTTTGCAAGAGGAAAAGTTTTCTTAGAATTGTGTCAAGAATCTGTAGTTTGAAGGATAAAAGGTTGTTTTGAATCACCCTGTATACAAGAACGAAATGGACAGAATGGATGAAATGGAAGAAGTTAGAAATAGTAATTAAAAACATTACTTAATTATTAGATTTATAAATAAACTTTTTTATTTAACTTATGATTAGTATTTATAATTAAAAAATTTCAGTGCTAGAAGACGGACTCGATGAATTATTAATAAATGCAGCATTAGAATTTGAAAGAAGACAAGAGGAAAATGAAGGGCGTAACTGTGATGTCGTGGAGGTCCATAAAAATAGTAAAATGGATGATAAAGAAGAAAATTGTAATGTGGTTGTGGAGACCAATAACAAATTAAAGCGTAGAAAGGATGATAATCATGACAAGAATAATAAGAAGAATAAGAAGAATAAATTGTGAGAAAGACAGAATATAAAGAAAATTGTAAAGTTATATGTCTATTTAACAATTTTTATCTTATAATAATTGTACAATTATTTAATATAGATAATTATACTAAATAAAAAATATATTGTACAATTTTAAATATTATAATTTAATTAATAATAAATAAATATACTAAAATTAATAATAAATAAATATAATAAAATATGAATATAAATGAATATAAAGGAATACAAATTAAAAGAGAAACAAAGGGTATCGCTCATAGGTCGATCAGTTTGGAATGAAACATGTTACATGTTAGGTCGATCAGTTTGGAATGAAATATGTTATATGTAATCTCGATTTTCGGTGGTTGATATTCAATTGTTCAGATTATGCTTGAACGCCTCTAAGGCCGTATCCTCTCTAGTCAAAGGTGGCAATGATATCTCTAGGAGTCTCGTGAGTCGAAAGGCTCAAAACAATGTGACACACTACTAGGCGGCCGGTTTTCGCGCGCCGGTCGTTGCACGAGCCCGGTTTGCCGTACGGCGCCTCTGCCCGTCGTCGGGATCTCACCGCTTACGACGGCACGGCGTCTAACGGTCGAACATGAGTTTCGCGAGTTCGATGTCGAGACTCGGAATCGTCTGTAGACGACTTAGGTCCCTTGTCTTGAAAGTTTTCATAGATCAGTGAGTTTTGTAATAGAAAATATTTATTAAGGAGATAGATTGTGATTTTGAAGGAAAGAGAATAACAAGTAAGTGTTCCTTCCCTTACAAAAGCCCGACGCGCATGCACAAATACAATGGGCGACAGGGCGCGTATATTCGTCATCGCCCCTAGCCTATATTTACGATTCTCCGTAAGGGATAATGTTAATTTTATCAACTTTAAATATAAATAATTATTATTTTTTAAACAATCTAAAATTTAAAAAAATTAATTTCTAAAACAGAATAGATACGAGAGAGACAGAATATACGAGAGAGAAAGAATAACAGCAGAAAGAACATAACGGAAAAAAGAAATAAAGATTTAAGCAGACGTGATAATAGGAGAAACGAGAACATAATACTAAGAATAATAGTAAGAAAAATAACGTTAACTGGAACGAAAGAAAAGAACAAGTAAGTTTTAATTATACAGTAAATTTTGCGCGACTGTACGTCCAAGCAGACAAATTTAGGCGTTCAATATTTAGAGAAGTAAGTTTTAAGAATGTATGGTAGGTACAATTCCTGCTAAAGATTAACTTTAAATAAAAAATTAATAAAATGAAGACTTTACATGCGTGTCAAACAACTAAAAATACTTTTTTATTTATATTTACAGCAAAAATGTCGATTCTCCATAAAGGATAATGTTAATTTTATCAACTTTAAACTTAAATAACTTTTAAATTGTTTAGTAAATCACTTTTATATTTTATAGAGTTTTTTTAATTAAATTAAGAAACATCTAAAAATTTCAGCCATTTCTGAATATATTAGGGTAATTATATAAAAAGAGGGCAACCTCACGTATGACCTTGATCTTGACATATATTGTCAAGGTCATCGTTCTGAGTAACCTTGACTTTGAAAAAAGTGGCGATTACAATCCGTTAAAAAGTTATGAAGCATTAAAGTTTCCGTTTTGTACAATACGAAATCACGATACAATACCAATATCATTCGATCGATTAATTAATAGCTGTTTTAGAGTTACACGTGGAACAATGAAGGTAGTTTATGCTTTTTGTTAAAGCAGAGAATGGTTAGTATATTGAAAAGTATATATATTGAAAAATAATAATGACTTTCAATTGATGGTTAACAACGAACTGCAATTTCTCCAAATAATTGAGTTGTAAATAACTTTGTGTTGAATTAAAAAATCCAATAACGCTTCGCGATCATCGATAACGGGGAAAAATTGATATAATTTCATTTTCACGACGTTTCAGTTTGAACGATTAAACCATACTGATCAAAATACACACATTACCCATTGTCAGTGTATGTAAACACGCTGTAAGAAGAATGTAGGTTGTAAGAAAACGGAGAAACTTCTATGCTTCATAACTTTTGAACGGATTGTGACCGCCACTTTTTTTAAAGTCAAACTCATTGGTTACTCATGACGATGACCTTGACAGTATATGTCAAGGTCAAAATCATACGTAAAGTTGCCCTCTTTTTATATAATTACCTATATTTGAATGTTAGGAAGGATTATCATTAATAGTTTGAGTATGTTTTTGGGTTATTTAAATAACTTTTTTAGCCGTCGTGCGCCGTCCCTGTAGAGGACTTTGTCCTTAGGTCCCTATCTACTATCTAGCGAAACCACTGCCAAGGAAACGGGCTTGGAAAAATTAGCGGGGAAAGAAGACCCTGTTGAGCTTGACTCTAGTCTGGCACTGTAAGAAGACATGAGAGGTGTAGCATAAGTGGGAGATGGCAACATCGCCGGTGAAATACCACTACTTTCATCGTTTCCTTACTTACTCGGTTAGGCGGAGCGCGTGCCCCGAGGGCTTCGTGCCTCAGCGGTCACGGTGTTCTAGAGCCAAGCGTGTCAGAGTCCTGGGTCCTAAGGCCCCATGAAAGGGGACCCCCGAAGAAAAATATCCAGAACTTAATGCAAAAGTTCTGAAGCACATGATTCATGGTCCTTGTGGCAACCAATCTCAGAGATATCCTTGCACTGGTGACGATGGAAAATGCTCAAAAAGCTTCCCAAAAGAGTTTCGAGACGAAACAAATGCTAATGTGAATGGATATCCCATGTATCAACGAAGGAATACTGGGAAAAAATACATTGTCAGAGGCAAAGAAATTGACAATCGTGGGTGGTACCATATTCGCTATATTTAATCATGAAATATGATCGGCACATCAATTTGGAAATATGCTCATCAGTGAAGAGCGTAAAATACTTATATAAGTACATTCATAAAGGATTTGACTGTGCCGCAATTGAAGTGCAAACACGAGATGGCACAAGGCTCATTACAGTAGATAAAGTAATTACAAAGTAGTAAAGTAGTAAAGTAATTACAAGGCTTTACACAGTAAGAATTGAAGACAATGAGAGATTTTATCTCCGTCTTCTTCTCCTTTATGTGGCTGGAGCTAAATGTTTTGAGGATCTTAGAACTGTCAACGGCGTTCTTTATGAGACGTTCAAGGATGCGGCAATTGCAAAGAATTTGGTAGAAGTAGATGATCTGTGGGCCAAAACAATGGAGGAAGCGACAGGAACCCATATGCCTGTGTAACCGAACGGCACGTTTTAGGCCCGATTCACGCGGCTATCTGTCCGTCTAACGGTCGCCACTCGGTTTGACCTCTGTTCACCGAGAAGGTATGTATACGTGATTCCTAGCTATGCTTTACGAATATCGGTGACGCGTCATCGAATTAATTAATCCTTCTTTATTTTCAGGTTCCCGCCACGGATGGACGACTTCCAGCCTCAATCCTCGGATCATCGACTTCAATCGCCGCTCTAAATCACCGCAGGACAAAAATAGCGGACCACCGCTTCATCAGGTAAGTATCAGTACGTTGGTTAACTAACTTCTAAAATTTATTAAAATTTCAGGTTCCCGCAACGGATGGCGCGTCTGTGCCGTCTCCCCATGGATCATAGGTACTAACCACCGACCAGGATCAACGCGCGGCCGAGATGTCTGACCATCAGCTGCCACGGGTAAGTATACGTATCTTGGTAAATCAACTTGGTTAATTTATTATATTTTCAGGTTCTCGCTACGGATGCCCCGTCCGTGCCGCCGCCCCGTGGATCACAGGTATTAACCAACGTCCAGGACCAACGCCCGGCTAAGATGGCTGACCGCCGCGCGCCTGAGGTAAGTATACGCAACTCGGTAAGTTAACTTAATAACGACCGCACTTTTCTAGATTTTCTTTACGGATGGCCGTTCTCCGTCCCTCACTAATGAATCACCGACGATAATCTCCGATCCGGATCAACGACTGTCCAAGATGGCTGACATCCGCTTGATCAGGTAAGTGGGATGTAATTAATCGACAACTTCGTATTTATTTTGCAAATAATTATTCCATTTATTCGCAGGCTTTGGTTTACACACACTTGGTTGTTCACAAACTTATTTCGCACAAGATGGCGTTCGCACAATTCGCCAAACGCACGCAAGTCCTTTTCGGTATCTCGATACCTTTCGCCTTTCGTTTCGACGATGTTTAACGCGTTTCGCGGGCGTTCCCGATTGTTAGGGAAACCGGTTAACTATAATTATTACACTCGACTTACATTCGCGGGACTTAACGCGATTGCGGTGTATAATCTGGATAACGTGTTAGCGCGCCGGTTATCCTCGAGAGACTGCCTCGAGTGCCGCTGCTCTCAGTGGCTCCCCACTTACGGCCGCTATCCCCACCGCGACTTCACGGCCGCTTTCACTTTCTCGAACGTTCGCCGCGGCGCAATAACAACCTTGTTTTTCTCCCGTCGAACGTTCCAGATGTTATCGGTGGAAATTTCCGGTGGCCCCGCCCTCCGGTCGATCCCCTCTTTTCGCTCCAGGGTAGTGGTTTTCCATCTCGCTGAGTTTTTGGTTTTTCTTGGCGCCGACCTGTGCGCACGTCCTACCCCGCGCTCTAATACATGCATCCGGACCGACTTCTCGTAGAAGACGTCCGGGTATACCTAGTGTCGTCGGCCGTCGACGCCGACCCCCGATGACTCATCTGTGTGACATCCCTAACCGGTTTTCGCTCTTTGTTCCCGGCGATGACGCTCGGGTGACTAGATCGCGGGCGGTCACGTTACTCGACCTTCGCGTGGCCGGGCTTTGACGCCGACCCGGTTTTTGCGTATACTAGGTGTCGTACATCGGTCACCGACTGTCGTTTCCCGCGGATTTCGTGTTGTCCGCGATTTTCTTACCTGGACGTCCGTTCGCGACGCCGATCTGCCCTGATCGATTAATCGGTCTCGCGGGTGAATCACCCATGGCCCCGCCTCGCGTGAGACCATTGGTTCACGATTTCGCGAACGCGCCCCCGAATTTGACCTACGGTCACTCGTGACCCCTCGGTGGGTCCCGTTGGTGAACCATCGGTGATTCTCTTACCGCTTTCTGGCGTGTTGTTGGCCTGGTAGTTACCTCCGGGCCCCCTGATTGTCGGCGCGACGCATACGGCTGCACCTGCACAGCTTCGAGAGCTATTTTCCTACATTTGTATCTTTGGAAATCTAACAGATGTACCAACTCTTTGGGATAGATACAAAGAATCCATGATTGAGGACTTTGTACACAGCAATGTTGTCAATCCTGAAAATATGGCTTTGAATCATATACAAGAAATTCTGAGGAATAATGGAAGTAGTTGTGAGAATTTCTAATTGCCAAATCCAAATCCAGTGATTATTTACGTATAAGAGAGTATAATGTGGATGAGGAAAAAAGACGTGGTGACTATTTGTTCGACACTAAATGCTGAGCAAAAGCACGTGTACGATTTGGTCATGCGAGCAATTGACAATGAGAATGAACCACAGCGGCTATTTTGTATAGATGGTTTTGCAGGTAGTAAAACCTATCTGTTTAACACATTTCTGAGTGTTATCCGAGGAAGAAACGAGGAAGATCTACCATGTGCATCAACTGGCATTGCTGCCACACTTCTAAAGGGAGGAAGAACATATCACTCCCTGTTCAAACTTTCCATTCCAATTGATGATGGTGCTAAATCTAATATCAGAGGAAACTCGAAAGCTGCACGAGAACTAATCTCTGCCAAACTTATCATATGGGATGAGGTGAGCATGACTGTCGGACATGCCTTAGCAGTGGATAAACTCTTCAGGGATTTGATGAAGAAGTCACAACCATTTGGAGGAAAAGTTATTTTATTTGCAGGAGATTTTAGACAAAATCTACCAATAGTGCCACATGCACACAAAGCAGCGATAATTGAGTCGACTGTTAAATATAATCCTATATGGAAGAATGTAAATCAAGTTAAACTCCAGCAAAATATGAGAATTGGAGATGAAAGAGAATTTACAACTTGGCTGTTGGAACTCGGAGAGGGTAAATGGTCTAATACGGATGGATTACATCTTGAAACAATTAAAATTCCCCAGGACTTTATATCAAAAGGATCTCTTATAACTGAGATTTTTTGGTGATAGAATCAACATGGAACAAGTCAAAGACAATCATGATCGAGCGGATCCTTTGTCCTAAGAATGAGGACACATTCAAAATTAATAATGAAATCCTTTGTCTAATGGAAGGAGGAGAAAAGGAATATCTTTCAATTGACTCTATTGTGAGTGATGATTCACAGGAGCAATTAAATTTCCCGACTGAGTTTTTAAACTCTGTGACACCCTCTGGGATGCCAGTTCATCGACTAAAAATGAAAATTGGTGCTACAATTCTCCTGTTAAGAAATTTAAATACCAAGAAAAGACTATGCAATGGCACAAGATTTATTGTTACTGATTTGAAACCTAATCTTATTTATGCGGAGGTTCTAACTGGCCCCGCTCGAGGTCAGATTGTCTTCTTACCAAAGATAGATTTCCTTCCAAATGACTCGGAACTTCCGTTTAAGCTCAAACGAAGACAGTTTCCTATTAGAGTGGCATTTGCTATGACAATCAATAAATCCCAGGGACAAACTTTAGAAAAAGTTGGGATTTATCTGCCACAACCCGTATTTGCTCATGGACAACTCTATGTAGCATTCTCAAGAGCAACTAAAAAGGATAGCGTCAAAGTTAAGGTCGATGAAAACAGCAATCAAGGATATCTTATTGAGGAAAATTCAAAATCTTTTACTGTTCCGTAATTTTCGCGATCGCAAATCGATACCGTACAGTGACGCCATCAAGCAGTCGCCCTCCGAACGAAGGGATCTCGCACCGCTCCCCGCGTCAACCCTCACCGCGAAGTCGCGTTCAACGCGTATCGATCCGGTCATGCCGTGATCGCCTGATCGCAAAACTGCGGATGATTGGTCGACACGCGTCGCGCGCCCGAAAGGTCTCGAAACGCGAGAGCTCCGGGCTCAGCGGAAGTCTAGCTTTGCTCCGGTTCACGAGGTTGTACACCGCCGTGCTTCCGTTATCTCTTGCTCCGTTTCACGCGGTCTAACACATACCGTCGTGCACACGAGTCAACCGCTCATCGAGAGCCCCGCTAATTACCGCGCCGTTCGAGCGTGCTGCCATTCACCCTCGCCTCCGCGAGCGGTGAACTCCACGTGTAAGTCGCCCTGAGCGCCTCGCCATTGTGAACATTCTCGCGTCTTGCTCCAAAGACAGGCGTGATAACTGCATACGCCGCCAGTGCGTGTCAGTAAAGTGCTACATGCGCATCGCGCCCTAGAAGCGCCTCCGCATCTAACGAACAGTTCTACGTCACGTGCCACCCATCGCTGATCCACGTGCGCGCGAGTGCCACGCTCATAAACGATAGCGTTTGCTTCATTTGTACTCTATGTGAATAAAGTTATTGTTGTGCAGTCCTTCTGAAAACTGTGTCGTTAATTTCACGTGCCCGTCGGATCCCTGTCGGGGTCGAACGCAGCCCCAGGCGAACCGGAGTCACGCCCGGACATAATTCGACCACATTTACAAAAAATGTTGTATATCGAGAAATTTTGTAAATTGACGTGCAAAAGAATTGGAGGAGAACCAATAATAGCGGGTCAGCGGGGGATACTTCAACCGTTAAAAAAAAGTATTATATCTGAAATTAATGAATGAGAGCTCATAAGAACGGGGAAGCGGAGGATACTTTAACTATAGGAGGGTATAAATATCTTATTATAAAACAAATTGCCACACATAGAGGCATTGAACTATATGATTTACAGTAAGGTGCATTAATTCAATGGGTAGTAGAATTCTGAATTTTGAAGCGATGGCTCTCGCGGGTGTTGACGCAATGTGATTTCTGCCCAGTGCTCTGAATGTCAACGTGAAGAAATTCAAGCAAGCGCGGGTAAACGGCGGGAGTAACTATGACTCTCTTAAGGCGGGAGTAATTATGACTCTCTTAAGGGAGCGGGAATAACTTAAGCCGTTACCGCGGGGAGCATTTAATCGAATGACTGTGGTTCTCGGCCCTGTGGAGTTATGGTTGTTCGTTCGCAAGGAGGCGTAACCAGATCTTACAGCCTCAAGTCTGCCCCACCTCCAAGTTGGTGCTCGCCGGGTACTCAGCTTGCCGGATAGCGGACGGGGTTCAGGCGATACAAGTGCACACCCTGGGCTCTCGGCTGGTCTCGATCAGTGCTATCGGGCATAAATTCCCGTCAGGGTAACGAATAGGTTAGGTTAGGTTGTAGCCGGACACGGCTATGTGACGGCTCAGATTCGCGAGATATGTGAAATTAATGATCGGTCGCCACTCGGTTTAATCATAAATCAACCGAGAAGGTTTGCTTTTCGTTTCTTATTAGAATTCAATCCTAATATTAACCATCTTTTCTGTTTCAGGTTCCTGTCTTCGAGGGATCGCCGCTGGACAACGATGAACCACCAACGATGTGACCTTGGATCGCCGCTGGACAACGATGGATCGTCAACGCTGGAATTGGATCGCCGCTGGACAACGATTCGCCGATATCGAAGGATCAGGTAAGTATCAGGTAAGTATTCACTAACTTGAGACACTTTTGTTTTATGTAAATTAACGATCTTTTATTCTTCGATCAATTTACAGTAACACTTTGATTTCAGGATGGTCTTATAGACTCGATGACCAATACCAGAATTTTAGTTTCACAAGATTCGCTTTGCGCGCTAAGATATGTTTTATACATTGATGTATTCCCGCTTTAGTATCGCGGGCGGTAGCGTTATACAATCGTGGCTAAGTGCCCGATTGTATTCAGAGGTGTATCTTCGATACGTCCGTACGCGCGTACCTCTGTCGAGCGATTCCCCGAGTCCTCCTCTTCGCTCGGTCTCGCTGATTCGTCGCGGCTTCCCCCACCACGACTCGCGCTCGAACTTGTTTTCGACTCGGAGTTCGTATTCCTATGTGTTTACCACTTTTAGATGTTCGCGGCGGCTGTTTTTGCCCGCATTCCGATCTGTTTACCTCGGCTGTATTTATCTATGGAAATTTCCGCTCGCTGCCGGTCGAACGTTCTCGAATCTACCTTTATCGCAATATATTCACCTGATTCGCATCATAATGTTATACATTCTCAATCTTCACAAATCGAATGTTCTCGACGCTTTACGCTTTATAATCTCGCGTCTGACTTACAATCCGATACCCGGTTTACAAATTTTCGGCGGTTGTTATCTCTGGAATGGCGGTCGTTACCTCCGGATCTTAAATTTGGTTTCCGGTCGATGCGCGTTCGTATACCGACTCTCTGGGGCGTCCTTAATCGATATCCGCTCGCAAACTCCGCGTCCGATCCCCGGCTCCGTAGTTTCCGGGCCCGGTGTCGGCCGTCGACGGGAATGTCTCCGGCGTGTTCGTCGGCCTCCCCTGAGTAGGTTTCCGCCGCGACTTCTCGAAGAAGTCGTCGGGCTTGCGTTTTCGCGGGCCCCGGTTCGGACCTTGACGCCGACCCCTTGGTATCGTTTTGGGGACCCCCCTCGGTCGTCCCGTGAGGTCTCTCCCCGTAGAAGTTGTTGGCTCGCGTTTTCGCGGGCCCCGGTGCGGGCCTTGACGCCGACCTGTGCGCGACGCGTATTAGGGTGTCCTTGAACTGTTAGCGTTCCGACTTCTTGAGAAAGTCGTCGGGTTCGCGTTTACTCGACCCGGTGGTCGGCCTACTTCGCGGACCTTTCGGCACGCTTACTGCGGATATTCTACATGAGTTTGTGCCGTTATTCCCCGGCGTTACCTTTTGATTCGCGTATTCGCGGGCCGCTATCTTATTCGCGATCTCGGTCAAGCGTTGGGCGTTCCCCGAATCCTGGAGATGATTTGCGGCTCTTATATTGCGCAAAACTAAAAGAATTTATCTCGCTTTTTACGCCAGGGAAATTATAATACCGATCGAAATAATAATAATGCAAATTAATTATCAGATTGCAAGAGCCTATAATTGGAAATAAACTTAGTTTACTCGCGTACTTGTATAATCGAGGTATCTGGCGAGTACGGCGCGCAACTTAATTTACTTAATGACTATGCATCTATACCTAAACCCATCACCAATGATTTTTAACACGCTTATATCACTAGATATTTATGAAATGAAACTTAATTTTATAACTGACCGCGGTGTCTAATCTAAAACTAACCGAAAATCTCAATGTAAAATGCGCTTTTTTCGCGGTCGTTACTTCCGCCGGCCGGTTGTTACCTCCGGTCGCTTATTTGGCGGCTTCGTCCTCGGGTTCGCTCTTGCCGCTCGGGCTGGCAAATCCCTCGCTCTCGGATGGCCTGGTAGCCCTCGTTTCCGGAATCCTCTCCACAAGGATCCGTGAGTCGATTGTTATTCGCACGCTCGGGTGTGGTGTCGACTCGTGCGGCTGCTCGGAAGGGTGCGGCTGCAAGGTTAGGTATATTGGGCTGCCATGTACCATATACCTATGAAATGATCAGCTAATGCGATGCATGGTAGTGAGTGACGTGAAACTCACGACGGCGACTCGTCACACGTGAGCTAGGCTCGACACTGTTAGGGAGTTGAGAACCCGCCTTAAGGAAAACCATGCGAACCTATGTTGATACACGAGCGACGGATCTATGTAACAGATAGAGTGGAGACACGATTAAAGTGAGTCTTAAGAATATACACGCTTGCAGATTAATTGCTATTAATATATTAGCACCTCTCCTAATATAACATGGCGCAGTCGTAAACATAGAGAAAGAAAACAAAACAAATTAAGGAAAAGAGGACTAGCAACGTGGAAAAGGTGGCAAGTCAGCTAACCTAGAAAACTAGAAACCGCGCACCGGCGGGACAAGAAGACATGACTATAAGAAAACAAATAAAATGGGATATTCAAGAGGCATTAGTCCCATGAGGATGTCGGGGAACGTTGCAGAAAACTGGCAGATGTGGCGTAGCAGATTCGAGAACTATCTGAAAGCCTCGGAGGTGTCGAAGAAGCCACAAGAAACTCAATGTGCCCAGCTCCTGCATTACATAGGGAAGGAAGGTTTCAAAATATACAAAACCTTTACTTTAACTGAAAATGAAAAAGACAAGCTGCTTATATTACTGGAGAAGTTCGAAGCACACTTTCTACCAAAGGAAAATTTGTCGTATGAAAGATACGTGTTCTTCACGATGAGACAGAAAGGAGGACAGTCACTGGAACAGTTCGTGGTGGAACTCACAGAACAGGCCCAGAAGTGCAAGCTGGGGGATCTACAGAACAGCCTAATTAAATGTATGATCACCTGCGGAGTCAACAGCAACAAGATGAGGGAGAAGCTACTGCAGGATGACTCGCTGACGCTAGAACGGGCTATTCACCAATGCAAGGTGATGGAGAAGGCGAAAATCTAGAGCAAGAAGATGGAGGCCACCGGGGAAACGACGGAAACAGTAGATTTAATTAAATCGCAGAAAAAGTTAGGTCAGGTACAGGCAGGGGGAGGTAAAAGTGTCTACAAAGCTAAAGAAAAAGTAATAGTTAAATGCACGAAATGCGGCAAGAATCACAATTTAAACAATTGTCCGGCATATGGAAAATTTTGCGCAAAATGCAGTAAGAAAAATCATTTTACAGTTGTATGTAAAAGTAGCAATAAAAAGAAAGTAAATTAAATTCAGGAAAAAGAAGAAAAGAAAGTAGATACTCTTACATCCCAGGACGATGAAGAATATTTGTTTATAGGAGCGATTGAAAATAATAGCGAGAAACATGTCTGGTTTACAGAGTTAGAAATAAAGAATAAAAGAATGAAATTCAAAGTAAATACAGGGGCAATGTGTAATGTAATGTCAATAGTACACTTAAAGTCATTAGGTTTAGATAACGTTAGGATCAAACCAACGGATACAATGCTCAAGGCATATACGGGGGATAAGTTACAGGTCAAAGGTATATGTACAATAAGTGCCAAGAAAAAGGATAGAGTTTTCAAAATAGATTTTTATATTGTTGAGACAAATACTCCCAGCAATCCTAGGATTATCGTCATGTTTAGAATTAAATATTATAAAGAAGATAGAAAGTATAAACGATAGTAGCACTTATGAGGAGTTAGTGAGGGAGTATAAAGAGATTTTCTCAGGAATTGGCTGCTTCTCAAAGCCATATCATATAAAGTTAAAAGAAAACTCGCAGCCAGTGATTCATCCGACACGCAGAGTAGCTTTATCATTATTGCCTAAGTTAAAAGAATGTCTGGATGAACTAGTAAGACAGAAAATAATTGAAAAGGTAGAAGAGGCTACGGATTGGGTGAATCCTCTGGTAATAACTCGCAAACCTAATGGTAGTCTGAGAATCTGTCTGGATCCAAAAGATCTAAATAACACTATAAAACGCGAACAATGTTTAATTAAAACGTTATAGAAAATTACAGCAAATTTAGCAGGAGCCAAGGTTTTCAGCACGTTAGATGCGACAAGCGGATTTGATCAAATACGTTTAGATGAAGAAAGCTCATATTTATGCACTTTCGCAACACCTTTTGGTCGGTACAGATCTCTGAGAATGCCATATGGTTTAATATCAGCTCCGGAAGTGTTTCAGGAGAAATTTAGACAAACTTTTGAAGATTGTGAAGGATGTGAGCAATACATAGATGATGTTATTGTCTGGGGGAAAAACAAAACGGAACATGACAAAATACATTACAATTATTTAGGAGTTAAAAAATGTTTGGCTCTCGCAAAACAATCGGTTTACTGGCCGACAATGAGCAATGAAATCATACAAAAGATAGAATCGTGCCACATTTGTGTAAAATACTCAAATTCGCAAAGGTCCGAAAGTCTAAAGACACATGAAATTAAAATGTTGCCGTGGAATAAAGTAGGGTGCGATTTGTTTGAGCTACAGGAGAAAAATTATTTTCTAGTAATTGATTATTATTCTAAATTCATAGAAATAGAAGAAGTGACAGATGAAAGTAGTAGTTACAGAATAATCATGTTTTAAAAGCAATGTTTGCGAGGCACGGCATACCGCTAATAGTAATAAGTGAAGGAGGACCACAGTTTTCGTCACATATATTCAAAAAATTTGCTAGAGACTGGGAGTTCACTCATATCCTTACCTCTCCTACATATGCACAATCAAATGAAATGGCTGAACGCAATGTACAAACGGCTAAGAACATGTTCAAAAAAGTTCTAGAAGAAAGGAAAGATATTTATTTGGGACTCCTTTATTATAGAAACATGCCAATCTTTGAGAATTTCTCACCGTCCCAAATTCTAATGAGCAGGAAGTTACGAAGAACAGTTCCAAGTACTAACGAGAAGTTAATACCCAAATTAGTAGATAGGAAAATGTTAGGAAAAGCAATTAGAGATAATCAAAAGATACAACAACATTACTATAACAAGAGAGGAACAAGGTCGTTACCAGAAATAAAAAATGGAAGTAGAGTAGCAATACAGCTAAAACCAAAGGGTAATTGGATACCGGGTTTTGTAATACGGAAAACTAGAGATAGAACATATCATGTAAAAACAGATAATGGTTCTGAATATATCAGAAACAGAGTATTTATAAAAGTTGCTAAGCATGCAAAAAATAGAAGAGTACCGAGGAACCATTATTTGTTTAACAGTCCGAGAGAAGAGGATGAGAAGGAAACAAAGAAATGTTATATTGAAATAGAAAGTGATAGGGGAGAGAGAGTAGAAGATGATGAAGACGGAAGAGAAAGAAATAGGCAGGACAATCACAGAGAAAGGGATGCCGCGTCAGATACAAAGAATAACATAGCATCAGAAAGCGAACTAGAGATAAGCAATACAGAGGGAGGTTTAGATGAGGCTGAGTTAAACTACCGAAATCCGACAACTACTAGAAGCGGAAGAATAATAAAACAACCGGATAGATTAAACTTATAAGTAGATTAAGATTATCTGAAAAAGGGGGATGTTAGGGAGTTGAGAACCCGCCTTAAGAAAAACCATGCGAACCTATGTTGATACACGAGCGACGCATCTATGTAACAGATAGAGTGGATGTTGGCAGCGCCGCCAATATACTCAGGGGGCCACCGAGGCTAGAGGTTGGCAGTACGTAAGGGGCGAGAGGTTAACGCGCGGGAATCAGAACTGTTGTACAGGCATACGAATAAACGTGTAATAAGCACCAGCAAGTTGTACGTTAGTTAAGAACCTAACAGTGGCGACGAGGATAATCGTGACCGACGCACCAACGTCATGGCAGACGCACTCCTTGCAAAACTGCTCGAGCAGCAACAATCTCTCATGGCGCAGATGCAGCAACAACAGGCACAAGCTCAAGCTAACCAAAATGCGCTCCAAGCGCACATGCAAAAGCAAATCGATGCACTCGCAGAGACCATGAGACACGTCGGCAAGGGTCAAACAGCTAACCCGTCAGAGGTAGTACAAGACACGCTCAGCCGCAGTATCGACGTCTTCAAGCCGGAACCTTCTTCCTCATTTGCAAAATGGTATAAAAAACATGAAAACGTATTCACAAAGGACGGACATAACCTAGAAGATGCAGCTAAGGTACGTTTACTGTTACGAAAGCTTAGTCAAGAAGCTTACGACAAGTATGCTAGCATTATTTTGCCAAGAGTGCCCAACACTTTATCATTTGTGGAAACAGTACAAAAACTCGAGACCATTTTCGGGGAAACCGAGTCTTTATTCAACAAAAGATATAAATGTCTGAACATAGAAAAATCAGCTGAAGAAGATTACGTGACATACGGAGCTAGGGTTAATTGCTTATGTGAAGAATTTCAGGTCTCCTCAATAACTCCAAATCAATTCAGAGAGCGACTGTTAACCCTGCTAGAGGAACCTGAGAAGAGCAACACACTTTCAGTAGAACTTCTGGTATCAGAGGCCAAACGATTCCTCACTATCAAAAAAGACTCCGCAATGTTGCAGACAGCAGAGGTGGCCGCAATAAGGACACAAGTCAGGAGTACTAACAAACCCAAGGACTCACACCCAAGGAAGAAGCCAAACTCACCATGTTGGGGTTGCGGACAACTCCATTATAAATCTGAATGTCCTTTTAAAAATCACCGTTGTGAAACATGCAGTAAAATAGGGCATACAGAGGGATTTTGTCTCACACCTGGACAAAAAGCTAAAGATAAGCAAACAAATGCAAAATAGGAACACACATCAAACTTTGTTGTATGTCAAGCGACATCAAATCAACTCGACGCCTTACGCAAGTACATCGAGATACAAGTCAATGAAGTACCGGTGGTCGTTCAATTGGATTCTGGCTCCGACGGCACCATCATTTCACAGGAGCTGTATAAAAAACTGAACCCGCAACCGCTAAGACCATCCACGATATCGGCAGCCAGTGCTACTGCCCACGCCATGCAATTCATCGGCGAATTCGACGCCAGAGTCCAATTCAAGGATAAGTTGCACACTGGCACAATTCAGGTGTTTTCTAACCCCAAACTGAATGTGTTAGGAATTGATTTTATGGAAAAACTCGGCCTATTTGAAGTACCTCTAAACACCATATGTGCGACAATCAAAGTGGATCCAGCAGCATTTGCAGCCCAGCTCATCAGAGAGTTCCCCAAGCTGTTTAGCGACACCCCTGGGTGTGTTACCGCTTTTCAACCTAAACTCACATTGAAACCAAACCAGTATTCCGTCCAAAGAGATCTGTACCTTTCGGCTCCATGGGGTTAATCGAAAGTGAGATACAAAGATTAGTCGATGCCCAAATAACCACACCTATTGATTTTTCAGAATGGGCAGCACCTATAGTCGTAACCCGCAGAAAAAACGGCAGCATACGAATCTGCGGAGACTACAGCACAGGCCTCAACGAACAATTAGAGCCGTGCCAGCACCCACTACCTCTGTCAGAAGACATTTACGCAAAGGTACGGAAATGCAAATATATCTCAAAAATTGACATCTCAGATGCATTCCTGAACGTAGAGGTACACCCAGAATCTCGCAAACTATTAACAATCAACACCCATAAGGGTTTATTTCAATATAACCGCCTAGCACCCGGAGGTAAGTCAGCACCGGGACTCTTCCAGAAAAACATGGAACAAGCTTTCGGAGATATAGAAGGAGTAGATACATTCATAGACGACTTTATTATTTATCACGAAACCAAAGAAGGACACGACAACATCATGAGGAAGGTACTATCTCGATTACAAAATCTTGGATTTCGAGTAAAATTGTCTAAATGCGAATTCTATAAGAATAAACTATTATACTTAGGAAATATAATAGACGGCACAGGAATCAAACCAGATCCTGAGAAGATTAAGGCAATCCGTGACATGCAAGCACCCACTACAGTACCGCAGCTCAGATCACTATTAGGAGCTATTAACTATCACAGCAAGTTTATAAAGGATATGCGTAAACTGAGGGCCCCGAGGGACGCTTTACTAAAAAAAGGCGTAGAATTTCGTTGGACACCAGAATGCCAAGAAGCATTTTGCAAGTTCAAACAGCTACTAACATCAGAGTTACAATTCGTCCATTATGATCCAGATCTACCCTTAATTGCAGCCGCAGATGCATTCACGAGGGAATCGGCGCATATTTAGCACATATAATGCCAGATAACACCAAAAGACTTATCGCCTGTGCGTCCAGAGCTCTATCACCAGCAGAAAAAAACTATAGCCAAATAGAAAGCCCATCGGAGCTTCAGGTGCCCTGCCGAGGAGGTGTTGGACTCTCAGGGGCTGAGGTTAGCTGGATGGATAGGAGTGGGGGCGTCTTAGAACGAAAGCTATTCTGGACTGTTAATCCAAAGTTGTTGGGAAACCTGTTGCGCAGAGGAGCGATCCAATTAACCTGCAGGATCGCTCAGGCCAGCCCTAGCAAAAAAGTATATACAAGGTATACAGAAGGTATACACAATTTATGTATGCGTTTACAGAGTTTCTGTATCCGTATATCAAATACGTGTATCCTATTCCGTGGCCTGTGTATTCGGATATTCACGACCAATATACCCCTTAAGTATAAAGAGACCCCAGTTGTAAGTATATGGAAGGTTTGTGTATACACATATTAATCTTCCGTATACTCAATTAAGTATCTTCACGTGCATGCATACCGTATGTTCGACTTGCATATCCGGACATCTGTATACAGAATTCAATATCCAAGATGGTCTAAGAGTTGTTTATACCCTCCAGTATATACAAATAAGTTGTTTATACCCAGGAAGTTGTTTATACCCAGTGTATACAGATAATTGCAGTTGTTTATACTCTCTCAGTATATACAATTAAATAATAGCGAGTAAAGGATTAGTATCATATTATTTTTTAGAAATATGCTGAAATTTATGTTAGTGATTATTATATTATTTGCAATGTAAGTTTTTGTAAATATTGCTACCAAAATTGTTCATACTTATATTTTTTATTTTTATTAAAAATCTAAGGAAGAGTGATGCCTTAACGAAGAGTATTTAAAATTTAGTGAACTTTATAAATTAGGAATTAGAAGCCTTGCGATCCAAGCCTAGTTCTTTGACGGCCTTATGTTAGTTTCTGTATATATATATACTATATATATACATATAATTTTTCCAACAAACTGCGCGCCGATTAATGTCGGACTTTAAAACACAGTTATTGTTAGAATTAAAAACCCTTCCCTCCCCGGAATTAAATCGACTCGATTTAATTATCTAAAAACTGTAAAGAATTTTATTGCGAAAAAAATTACCTCAGCGCCCTACGACGCCCTACACGGAATGAGGGAGGTTCCAGGTTCGAACCCTGGCTGAGGTAATTTTTTTCGCAATAAAATTCTTTACAGTTTTTAGATAATTAAATCGAGTCGATTTAATTCCGGGGAGGGAAGGGTTTTTAATTCTAACAATAACTGTGTTTTAAAGTCCGACATTAATCGGCGCGCAGTTTGTTGGAAAAATTATATGTATATATATAGTATATATATATACAGAAACTAACATAAGGCCGTCAAAGAACTAGGCTTGGATCGCAAGGCTTCTAATTCTTGATTGTATATTGTCGATCCTATTTCTCTTATTATTATTTATAAATTAGTACAATTAAGAATTTTTAATTGACTATATACTGGCAATGATTATAATCGTGGCAACGATTATAATCGTCGTGACGAATCGTCACCGCGTTTCGACCAAGGATTCCTGGTCATTTAAATTGATGTAATTTTAGATGCTTATAATATAAGCGTCTTAATTAAATAATTAAATTCATTCCGAAAAATATTACCTCAGCCAGGGTTCGAACCTGGAACCTCCCTCATTTCGTGCGGGCGTCGTACCAATTCGACCACCGAGGCATGTGGTAATATTTATCGCAATAACAATGTATTAAGATGACAAACAATATAAGGTGGAACACCGCTTTTCAGTCAAAGGTGTATATTCAAACCAAATAAGTAACATTTGCTTCGCCAGAGAATAATTAACACAATTAAGAATTTTTAATTGACTATATACTGGCAATGATTATAATTGTGGCAACGATTATAATCGTCGTAACGAATCGTCACCGCGTTTCGACCAAGCGGTGTTCCATCTTATATTGTTTGTCATCTTAATACATTGTTATTGCGATAAATATTACCACATGCCTCGGTGGTCGAATTGGTACGACGTCCGCACGGAATGAGGGAGGTTCCAGGTTCGAACCCTGGCTGAGGTAATATTTTTCGCAATAAATTTAATTATTTAATTAAGACGCTTATATTATAAGCATCTAAAATTACATTAATTTAAATAACCAGGAATCCTTGGTCGAAACGCGGTGACGATTCGTCACGATGATTATAATCGTTGCCACGATTATAATCATTGCCAGTATATAGTCAATTAAAAATTCTTAATTGTGTTAATTATTCTCTGGCGAAGCAAATGTTACTTATTTGGTTTATAAATTAGTGTACCTATCTTAACAAATGTTTAACTAGCGTAGAATAAAAAGAGTATAATTAATACATATATCTTATTCCATTGGTTCTCTGTAATAGCAAAGGCTGCATGCAGCTATTTTTAATGTTTCAAAAGTAAATTTATAGATAAAATTTAGTTTAAATTTGTACTGCAACTCTTATTTGAGATAAAAAATTTTAAACAACACTTAGGTTGCATTGTAAAAATTAATCTTTTTTTTTTGTTTTTAGAGCAGTTTTTGATTAAAACATGGTCATGGTGCACAGAAATAGAAACAGTGTCTCAAGTCATGGAAATATATTTTACTTTGCATTTTAAAGTTATAAAGAAGGTCTCAGAGTATACCAAATTGTATTCTAAAAAACGCACATACATAATAGAAGAGAAAACTATACATATATGCACACGAAATAATGTGTAGGAATGTATAGAGATTGCATGTAGTTCCCACGACCTTTATTCAGAAAGCATTTACATTTGCCATAATTCAAGTAGATAAGTTATAAAGCACCGTCACTGAAAGGTGCACGAAAGGAAAATACAATTGAATACCATCTCGCATTAAATGTTTATCACAATATATTCTTCACCATGCATTTAATTACATGCATTTTGGAAATGAGTAAAATAACAGTAAATTTTTACTCTAAAATTTCACTTAACTTTTCTGAGATCATACATCGAAAAAATAATTTAAAACATAAATAATTGAAAGTCAAAATATATACATATAAAAAGATTATGGAATAAAAAACATTTTTTAATCTTTCTCGTAAGTATTAGGTCGTTCAGTAACATATTTCTTTCCATCACAACATATTAAGATGCATTTAGATGATATATTGCCCATCTTACATATTTGGAGAGGTCCAAATGGATCTAGACTGCATTGCTTAATATGTGGAGGCATGTAAGGATTTCTATTTTGAGCCAATTGTATTGGGCGAATGAAGCAGAACACGTCTAATGACTGCTCTTGATAAGCTAGAAATATTAAATCAATATATGCATAAGCACCATCACAATCTAGTCGAACACAAGAGTCATTGCTGCTGTTTGGAGTGCCTTTTTCCCTGATAAATGACTCCAGATTTAACAACTCTATTGTAGCAGTCTACTGAAACGGATTTTATTAATAAAATATTGTAAAGATCCCTTTCATTTGCAGTAAGTTCTGAAATATACTTTCTGCCAAGAAGAGTATATTCATTACAGACAGTGTAATTTTTCAGTTGCTTATACATAAATATGTCTGAACAAAACTCTAAAATATTGTTGCGAACATTATACTGTTTACCACGTACTAATTTGGAGGCATTCTTGGACATAACATATTTGCGCCCCATTTGACTTACAATACCAGTTGTGCCTTTAATCAATCTTTTAAGATATCCATTGCCTGATTCGAAAACAAACGTGGACTAAGCCCAGAGTGGACCAAGCATAGAGACAATTTTTCCTAAATGCATACATAAATGGATATCATACACAACATTAGCTTCAGAGTACAGTCTGCTATATTCAATAGTAAATTCATGAAGTAAATTGTCAGCAAAATCTGCCTCATAAAAGGTTATTTTTTCTTGGAGATAAATATATACGGCAGTGACTAATTTTTTAAAATGGTTGTAATAAACTTCTGGTAATATGTGAAGAAGACATGGAAGCCCATAATATAGCAGAAAATTTCTTAATTCATTTCCTTTAAATCGTGCTCTATCTGTAAGTGATCTAGGCTTTCTTGATGCATAACTTGGAGGCGTTATTGAACACAGTCTTTTATCTACTTGTCCAATAAACGTCCCAATATAAAAATTATGTTGATGATTACTTGAATCAAACCATAGAGATAGCAATTTGTTCACTACGCCTTCTAGAGATTGGTGTAAATAAATCAATTGCAAACCCAAAACACATATTAAATTCTAGTAAATTATATATGCAAGATTTGCCTTTTACTCCTAAGTCAATATTTTCTCTCCTAATATCCTTTCGAATTTTTGTATCTGATCTGTTACGTCCAACCCCAGGATTAGGATAAGAAAAACTGGGAAGCGAAGGAAAGGCTAACCAGAAGAGCAGGGGTAAGGAAAGACGCAAGCAGATACTTACTCCGATGTTCGCAGGTACACGCTCTGAAGCGCGTGGCGCGAGCCGAACGCACTTTCAATGGCTCAGGAAGGGTCAACGTCCGTAGGGACGCTAGGACGCCTTCCGTGAGCGGTGCGATGGTCGGTCCTCTTTTAAGTCAGAGAATTTAATCCCTTTAACTTAGGACCGGACCTCATGCAATTTCGAGAGGGAGATGGTACTGAGGGTGAGGTCTTAATTTAATGAATTAATGGAGATGTCTTTAACATAAGTATTTATATTTATTTGACATAAAAGAGTGTTATCTGGTATAAAAGAAATAATTATAAGCTAGGCGTTAGTGTAAGATGTGTATGTGTATATGTTGTCACGATTTTTTCACTCCCGGAGCGGTCCGGGACGTGTGCCGGATCAAAAGGGGAAAGGAGAGCAGGAGGGTAGGCCTCTCCGGTGATTCTCTCGCACCTCCGACACTCCACGAAACGATTCTAATGTTGGGCGCCAGACGCGTAAATTCGCGTCCGCGAAATCGCGAGAAACCAAAAACGAGACGCGAAACGAAATAAGTCGGTGTGCGAGGGAATGGCTAGCTCGACGTAATAGCAGGGCGGGGTTGATGAAGGGCAGCGCGGTATTCGGCGG
The DNA here is from genome assembly GCF_030848795.1 of Temnothorax nylanderi. Taxonomy (NCBI): domain Eukaryota; kingdom Metazoa; phylum Arthropoda; class Insecta; order Hymenoptera; family Formicidae; genus Temnothorax; species Temnothorax nylanderi. Next base: position 116,987 of record NW_027249460.1, on the reverse strand, counting down.
GGTGACGTCTAATAAATAATGTCGTAAACTCAAGCAATTAACAAATAAAGGATAACATTTATTCCTTAGTAATCTTCGGATGAACAGTAAATGCCAATTCGGCGTCTCTTAATCGAACCGAAACAAATAGGTGATCGATAACGCGGGCGTCAGATTTTTAATAACCAAAGGTGGTAACGCGGACGCCAGAATAAACGGAAATTTACGTTAACTCAGTAAACGCGCGGAATGCGCCGTTAGTAAGCGAAATAACGCGAGAAGAGAAGTAAATTTCTGAATCACCGAGATTATAGAAGTTCACAGATAATAATAGCAGAAGATTACGCGGACAAATCATATGGAGTAGCGGTCAAATTACGACCGAATACGGCGTAACTGGAATAAACGCGAAATAATAACGTGAAATACCGCGAAATGATAGTGCGTCACGCTTGGAGCGCGTGAGCGCACGGTCCAAACCCGTGCAGAGATTCTGTCGCCAAATAATCTTATTCTAACGCAAGTAGTAATCTTAATCTAACGCAGGTAATAGTCTTAGTCTAACGCAGAGAATAAACGTGACGCGAGTAACGTCCCAACGCAAGAAGGAACGAACGCAACATGTGATATCGCCAAGGACATCCTAACGCGACGAACAAGGCGCCGGGGCGCTCGACATAACGCGAAATACTAAACTAACGCGAGAAAATATGCGGAATTACCGCGAACAATACTATAACTAACGCGAAATGACCGATTTATCCTAACGCAAGAAACTGAGATTACGCAAGTGATTCTGATCGAACGCAACACCCGCGATCGTCAGCGATCGTCCAACGCGAAAAATGATGCGCCGAGACGCTCGGCATAACGCGAAATACTCGAATTAACGCGAGAAAGATTACGGGATTACCGCGAGTAATAACGAGACGCAACATTAGGTCGACACGAATGGTATCTTAAGGCGAACCACATCCTACCGCGAATAAGATCTCAACGCAGCCGATATCGCGAGGATAGTCTAAATGTCCGAACGCGAATCGTAAGAAACGCAATTAAACCAACGCGAATATCCCTCTAACGCCATTAATATCGCGTGCAGAATCTAAGATTTGACCGGGCGAAATACTACGCATAACGAGACACGCGGTCGTGAAAGCAAAGGGCGCGAGAAATGGCGTATTCGCGATATCGAACGTCGTCATCGACGCGCCTACCGCGATCTCCAGAGGTTCGTAGATTTCGATCGCGATTCCACGGCCACGAGACCATTCCGGTGCCCCTCGCTCTCGCTATCGATCGCTAAATACGCCTTGTCGGCGAATACGCTAGTTATCGCGAATTTTCCGAGCGAGAGTGCGACCCGGGGAGCGGTGTCGTGGCTTTACATAAAACGTTACCGAGGCAACCTCACCGTAGGCAGATTCTCTCCCGAGGGTCCTCGCCGTCGTCCCAAGGGTCGTAAAGAGAGCAGCCGGACGTCGTACTCAGCTCCCAAAATGCGACTTAACGCGAAGACAATACCGCGACTTGACTATCGACGTGCGTCGGTTATCGAGGACGATCCACGAATGCTCCCGAAATTTCGCTCGATGGCGGAATCGATAGCGCACCCCACCCCGGGCGTACGCGGCCCCGCGACGTTGGAGCGCGGACCAATGAGGGGTGAGCTCGCAGGCTCGCGGCGGATTCGTGCGTAGGGCCGTGAATTACGGCTTTCCGCAGGGCGCTAAACGGCCCTCGCTCGCGCGGCAATTTTTCCGGGATTCTCCCCGGCAGCGGACGGGACGTTTTAGCCTCCGCGTTCCTTCCTGTCGGTTCGGGAATGGTGGCCAACCATCCCGGGATCCGGTCAGTAATGTGAGGAGGGCAGGTGAGCTGATTTCGCCCCGGCGTCCCGGGGCCCTGCCATTATGGGCTCGCCCGCCGCTGTGTCACGCGCCGCGCGCGTGTTTTCCTGCGCTCCGTCGCTCTCGGCGGCCCGCGAGTTGTCGCTTCGATCCGCTTTCCGTCGTCCGATTTCTTGCCTTGTCCTTCTCGTCGACTCCGCTTTCGCGTCCTCTGCATCCTTTCAGGAAACTCCGGTCTTCGGCTCGGTGAGGCGCCACGCAAATGATACAAAATAAAATAAGAGGGATCAGTAAATGCAACGCGAGTACAATATGCCCCTGGAGATCTCGTATCGATTCGTTGAACCGTCCTCGGGCGTGAAAAAGGTCGCGAAACCCGCGCCTTGTGACGGCGGCGGGGCGCTGCAACGATGCAGCGAAACTGCAACGTCACAATGTATATATTAAAACAAATGAAACTTTATGTAAACGGTTATTGTATATTATGTGGATTCTGGACGATTTGCGTAGGTACATTTAATAAAATTTTCTATCGAGAAGAAACGCGCGGTGATCTCATCAAAATCTGACGCGGGTGGATTTTCGGTGGTTAAATCGATGACCGGTGTAGGCACAGTCAAGTCGATTACTTCCGGCGCGGGTAAATTGTTGTTCTCTGTCGTCAGAGCAGAGTGTAGTGTGTTAAGCCGGCGCAGTTCGGCTAGGGCGTCCTCGGAGATGAATCTCCCGGAGAGGACGGATGTTATTACCGGAAAACGATTCTGCCGGTTTTGATGTTGCAGAATGCGTTCTCTCCGCTTCTTGCCTGCTCTATGTTTCCATACTATCTATATAGGAAAAGGCTTTTTAATTACTCCGAGCGGATAATCGCTAAAGCAACTAGGCGGGAGAATAACTTTAAGGAGGAACAGCGGATTGATGGGAGATCCTGAGCGAATATCGCTAGGACAAAAGGATTCTTAATTATCTTGAGCGGATAACGCCAAGGTAATTAAGCGGGAGAATTGAGAATTAACGGGAGGTCTTGAGCGAATAGCGCTAAGACAAAAGATTCTTAATTACTTTGAGCGAGTAACGCTAAAGCAATTAAACGGGAGTATTGAGAGGTCCTGAGCGAATATCGCTAGAACAAGAAAACTGAAAATCCTCTGAGCAGATAATGCTTGGGGGATTACAGCTGAGCCGTGAGAAGCAGAATTACGGGCCGGTAGAGGAGTGCCTTGAGCGTGTTGTCGCTAAGGTAAGGATTCGATAATTACTCTGAGCAAGTAGTATTAGAGTAATTTCGAGAGGAATTATAACAATCTTGAGCGGAGAACGCTAAGATTATTCGAGACAGGAATAGAATGGCTATTATGATACGACTTATATACTTTTATACGTGTGCAGGCAATTGAAAGTTAGAGTGAACGAATATTTAGGACTTACAATTTGTTGAAATATATATATATGTATACGTAAAATATATATATATATATATATTTCTGTCGGGCGCTGGTACTGACCGCAGGTCTCGCCGAGTCGCTAGTGAGGGCGATTCGTGGCACTTAGCGCGCACAGAATTTACTCGCGATACTTTAGGTTGGCGAACAACAGAAAACTGCCTTTAATAAGTAAGTGAAAACTGGGATGAGTATGCGGACTCAGAAGTGAACTGTCTCGTGCCGGATCGGAAGTGTCTCCAAGTGCGTAAAGTCGCGATTTTTATACAGAATTAAGGAGGCGGGATTATTTTTTAATATGATTTGATTGGTGGAGTTCTCTTCCGATCGTGACGTAACTTTCGGTTTTTCGCCTATCCCTTCGAGCTAGATATAATTATCTATTTTTAAGGTTGTCCATTGGCGAGTTTTGTCGTAAGGCCCACCCCCGCCGTCTTATTTTTTGGGGGTCTAAGTTATCGATTCTTCCAGTGACGCATCCATTTTTTTTTATTATTATTGTCGATTTCTCTTTTATTAGGGCTCTGGGTTCTTAGTTTATCTTGCGACCCTATTTTCAGTACCGATAGACAAATGCATTCCATCTAATCTTAATTGCAGTTTTATTGCAAACAGAAACTTCCGCCACGTGCTCTTACAAGATTTCCAGAAGCACGTTTTAGACCTCGTTTCTGTTTGTCGGAACATTGCGCGGGCAATTTTGAGCTACCCTTATGAAAAATAACTATTTAGATTCAATAGTAACTGTTCAGGAAAACTATTAGTAAATTTCTAGTAGTTTTTTGGCGGACTACTGAGAAACTGTTTAGGGACTAAATATTATTGTCCAACAGTAACTATTCATAAAACTATTTACGAATAGTTTTCTATGGAAAAATACTATTGAGATTCAATAGCAACTATTCGCAAAGCTATTGACAGTTACTACTCATTGTGAGACAGAAAATGTCGATGAAAGCAGTGAAATCAGCAGCAATTGTACTGAATGTAATGAAGATGAAATGGGACAATTTGAAGATGCTCCCGAGGATCCAGATGTAGAGGTGAGTCATTATTGACCATGCATACACTATTATATGGTGATATAAGCAAATTATACAATTTGGTAGAACGCATATATTTTCATTAAGAGCGAAATAAAACTGTATTTAATGCAGTTTGATCTTCGATTATCCGAGCATGTGGTTTTGATGTACAAAAAATAAACGTTCTACGGCTTGATTACTTAAAATATTTGATCATCCAAGTGTTGTTCTATTACTTCAAATAATGGAGGTTTCATTGAATATATATGTTCATATTCATTGAATATTACTGTTTACTGACATCAGAACACCGTAAAAAAATCTATGTATAATTGTAATTTTTTGTATAAATTTAGTACATGGTATATAATATATAATTAATTACATTTTTTAATTTGTCCATTAAATATATATTAATAAACGGCCGCATACTTCTTGTAAGAAGCTTCATAGATTTGTAAAGTATTTAAAAATTAAGTTTTAAATAATGTTTTTTCACAAGATTTTGATTTTACTTAACAGTAGACTATGTTTTAATTGCCATTTAGTAAATTTTAATAATTTGTTTAGGAAAGAATACCTTTGTTTGAAGGATGTAACTTAACAAAAGAAGAGAGCAAGCTGCTCATCTTAAGTTTTGCGTTACGACATGGTTTGTCAGATATAGGATTGTCGCATTTGCTCCAACTTATTGACTGTCATTTGCCTCATGTGCAGTACAAATCCAAATATTTATTTTGCAAGGACTTCGAAACACCTGTTCCGGTTCGTAAAATATATTATTGTCAGGACTGTGAAAGTATTTTGGAATTTGAGGCAAATGCAGCTATTGCACGATGCAAAGATTGTGGAAATGAATATAATAAGAATAATTTGAAGACAACAGGGCACTACTTCATGTATCTTTCATTAACGGAGCAATTAACAAACATGCTAAATAATACTGATATCTCGCAACACCTCAAACAGCAGTATTATAATGAAAAAAGTGATGTTGTTAGTGGAAAGGTGTATCGTAAATTGATAGATAATCATGTAATATCCAAAACGGACATCACTTTGCAATGGAATACAGATGGTGTCCAAACGCACAAATCCTCAAAGATATCCATGTGGTCTATTCAAGTAAGCATCAATGAATTGCCTTATCGTTTGAGAAGACAGAATATGATACTATGTGGCCTATGGTATGGCAGTAAAAAACCTGTCATGGAAATGTTTTTGAAGCCATTTGTACAAGAATTAATTCGCCTTCATAATGATGGAATAATATGTAAATTACCTTTGTACAGAGATCCTGTTACTGTAAAAGTTCATGTATTACTTGCTCCAGTAGACTCGGTTGCTAGACCTCTTTTACAAAACATGAAACAGTTTAACGGTCATTTTGGTTGTTCATTTTGCCTTAACGAGGGCCAAAGAGTATCAATTGGAGCAGATTATACACGAGTGTATTGTGGAGGTATAAGTATATTACGAAATATAAGACAACATGAAGCTGATTGTGAGGAAGCTGTTAACAAACGAATCAGTATAAGGGGCATAAAGGGGCCTTCAATACTTATGACATTGCCTATATTCAATATTATTTCTTCGTGTGTCCCAGATTATATGCATTGTGTGCTCTTAGGTGTAGCGCGTACCTTTGCTGATGCATGGTTTAACTCAGTGTACAGTGATAAACCATGGTATATGGATAAATTTCTTCCAGAATTTGATTACAGGCTGACAAAAATTAAACCACCTTCTGAAATTAGTAGAACTCCAAGATCCATTAACGACAGAAAACTATGGAAAGCTTCTGAATGGAAGAATTATTTGCTATATTATTCTATACCGTGCATCACTAATTTAATGCCTTCTAAATATATAAAACATTGGTTTTTACTTACCTTCAGTATGTACATATTTCTAAAAGATAAAATTACGACACGTGAGTTTAATGTTGCAAAAGCAGCTCTTCTAAAATTTGTCACACAAGTGGAGAGCTTGTATGGTAAGGAGTTTGTAAAATATAATGTTCATATGTTGCGTCATATACCTCGGAGTGTTCAGAATTTTGGTGCCGTATGGTCACATTCTGCCTTTCCTTATGAACATTTCAACGGAATTTTGGGAAAGTTATTTAAGAACTCACAATGTGTACCCGAACAAATATGTAAATCTTACCAGCGACTTAAGGTAATAGATAAAATGTCAAGAACTGTTTGGTCACTACAAGATAAAAATATTCTTGGAAATTCGTTATTTGTGAAAATGCTCGGAAAATGTAAAATACAGTGTTCTGTTGAATATGATAATTTTTTACGATTATTTGGACGTTATAGGTATATGTCTTTGTCTTTGATCCAACAAACATCTATAGAAACACTACTACGTGAAAGCGTATTGAATGATGTACATTCTTATCAACGTTTTATATTTCAAAGTGTACTATATCATTCTACTGATTATAAGAGACTTGTAAAACGCTGTAATCATACCGTAGAATTGATTTGTAGAACGTATATGGTTATTACCCATATTTTTATTGTTTCTACTATTAATAATTATAATTTACGGAAAAGGTGTGTTGTCATGGGAAATCAATTATTACCATTAAATATTGAGATTGTTAAAGATGCTGAACTTCGTATTAGTTCAAAGAACTATGCCCATATAATGGAACAGTCTGATCGAATTATATGTGTTGAACCTCAGTCAATAAATAAAAAATGTGTACGAGTTCCTTATGGAACATTAGAAGATAAAGTATGTATCATACCGCTTGTCAATACAGTCGAAACAGATTAAACTACAATAAATACGGTGAATTGTATACCTCCTTGTATGTACAAATAAATACACTTTTCAAATACCTATCTTTTTGTTTTCCTTTGAAATAATATTTCTCATTATTTTTAATTACATTATTATTTCCAGTAACTGTGTAATAATTCTCTGTGATAATGCCATGTTTAATACTGTATTAGTACTTTTTGAATAGATTAATTACCCAATATTAATAAAATAATATAATAACTATCGAACACATACGTATTCTTGTCGTTAATTCATAATAATTATCAAATCTCCATTGTTCGATATTTCTAGAGTCCCTTTAATAAGACTTGCGACATCGGATATAAGAGAGAAAGAGAAAGCGATATTCAAGCGATATACATTCATATCGCTTTCTCTTTCTCTCTTATATCTCTTTCTCTTTCTGTTTCTCGTGCTTTTGCCGAAATTTTGCCGAAATGCGTACCAATCAAAAATTACTGCTCTGTGTCGAGTCGCGACTCTTATTATAGAGGGACTCTAGATAGTTATTGCTAGATAGTTATTGAAATTATTGCCTTATTATTATATACTAATCGTCAATAGTAACTGTTATATATTGGGATCGGTAATAAAGTAGAGTATTCTTAACGATGTCTATATTGAATATAATACACGTGTGTCACGCTCGACTTCCGTGAGCAACCTGACTCTCGGAGCACACGCTCCCGTGACGACGTGTCGTACAGTAGCGTACTCTCTCGTTAGGAGCCCGGATATATTACAACTCCTCCCTTTTTATTTTGAATTACATCTGTTTTTTTTTTAAACGCTCCGATTGTCGCAATGCAACGTCAGGTTTGCTCGCTGGTACCGCTGTACCTTTATCGCTATCATCAGTTGCCGCTCGGAATCGAACAATCTGATCGACATGTCGTTTCCATATTTTATCAGGTTAAAACAACCTAGCTTCCGAAGCGCGGATTTAACTCGCGGCTGGTCAGGGTTCGGAGTAGGCGCGGAGGAAGACACAAGACTCGGTTGAAATGAAACGTAACAAGTTTATTCTATAAAGCGTAACTAAACATACAGTAAAAGCGCGGGTGCGCCGGAATCATGCACCGAGAGCGCGGGTGCGTCGGAGGTATGTACAGAGATCGCGGAAGTCGATGATATATATATGGAGATCGCGGGGGTCGACGGTATATACAGAGATCGCGGAAGTCGATGATATATATACGGAGATCGCGGGGGTCGACGGTATATACAGAGATCGCGGAGATCGCGGGAGTCGACGGTATATACAGAGATCGCGGCAGTCGACGATATATACAGGGATCGCGGGAGTTGCGGATGCGGATACGGCGACGGCGATACGTAGAGGCCGCGGAATCGACGATATATACGGAGACCGCGGAAGTGCAGGCTTAGCCAGCGGCGGCGGCAAGCGCACGCGGTGCAGGACCGCGCGGGATCGAGCGGCTAAGATCCTTAGCAGATGTAGAGATGTCTCTCTACATCCGGGCGTCTCGGAATACGCGGGCGGGAAGCGGTACCGGGTGGCCAAGACCCTTGGCGAGTAAGAGAAGAGCTCTCTTACCCTGGTTCACTCCGGTATCACAAGTCCTCGGAAGGAAGATCGAGTCAACCGCCTAGATTCGTCACTTGGCCGAGCCAGAGATGCCTCTCTAACTTCTGGTTGTTTCGAGTTTTGGGATTGCGGGATCCGTGAGCAGCGGAGAACAGGTCGGATCGGTTTGCTGGCTCACGGCGGAATCTAATCTTGCTAAAAATTTGCCGGTTTATATACCCGCGGCGGTGTGTCGGTGTGGCGGGGGTATACGCGACGGCAATCGCGAGCGCCGGGATGGAGCGGCGGAGCGTTCGGAAGATACGGCGTCCCGACGCCGCGATTGCGTTCGGCGGCTTTCGGCTGTTTTCGGCACCGCTCGGCGCTCCGAGTCAGTTGCCGCGGTAAGTCCGTTCGCGGACTTATACGCGAGGTAATATGTTTAAAAAAAGGGCACACCGTGCCTTGTCTCGCCCGGCGGGTGTTCGGCCGGGCGGCATCCGGCTGATGTTCGCCGGGAACGATGCGTTTCGGGGCGCATCGTTACATCACCCCACCCCCCTTTCTAGAGCGCGAACTTGGCGCTTCACGGACGGGCCCTGGGTTTGGCCGGTAGTTTCCGGATTTTTCGGTCCGTACCCTCGTGGTTAAAGCGGACATGCCACTTGTAGCCCCCTTCCGTTGTTTTCCATTCCCGGGTGACGTGGGCGGCGTTGTGAGGCACCAGGATTACGTGGCCCGGCTCTACCTCTACCGGGATTTTCGGGGGCAGCCGGGAGCCTACGGGCCTGAGTGCCTGTCCCTCTGCGGCTGGCGGTGCGGCAGGCGGTGCGGCCGGTGGTGCGGCGGGCGGAATGGCCGGTGGTGCGGCCGGCGGTGGAGTTGGCTTGGCGGCGGCCTTCCTTCGGGCCAGGTATTCCACTGGCGTGACCCGGCGATGCGGCATTGGAGGTGGCGGGGTCGTCAGCCACTCCATTTTCTGCCTCCGTTGCTGGTCCGACCTCTGGATTACGCATCCGACCGTCGGCACGTTTTTGCGTGTCGGCGGAGCGGCCACGTGTCTCGGGGCCTCGGCGGCGGCGGCGATGGAGGCGGCGGACCCCGTGGCGAACAGCCTCGTCCATGTGGCTCCGAAATCCGGGCAGGCCGGGTCGTAGGCGACGGGCTCGGCGAGGATCGCGTCGATTTCGGCGAGGATATCTTTCTCGGTCGTCGATGTCTCCATCTCGGGAAATTTGACTCGAGTGTCTCATTTTGTTCGTGGAGCTCGTTTATGTTTTTCTCGCCGCTATTGTTTACCGGGTGGTGGGGGCATGGGGCAATGTTTTTAGACTTCGTTGTCGTCCTCGGTGTCGTCGTCGGGGTCGTCGTTGTTATCGGCGTCGGTTCCGTCATTGCTTTCGCTGTCGGTTTCGGCGGCGGTTTCTTCCTCGGTTTCGTTGCCTGGAGGGGGGGATTCTGGCGCGGCTTTGAGATCTTGAACGTGGATATGTCGGATCCACTTTTCGCTCTTATCGCGCAGGTCCACGATTACGGGCGACACGATACGTCGCACCTCGAGGGGGCCTCTAAATTTCAGCGCGAGTTTCGCGTTGAACGCTGCGGCTTTATTGGAGAGTGGGTACTCGCGCTTCCATACCCAGTCTCCAATTTTCGGTTTCCACGCTCGTTGCCGTAGGTCATAGTACTTCTGCTGCCGCTGGAACGCGTGGGCGAGGTGTATCCTCGCGAGCTCAAAGGCTTCCTCGAGGTGTCGGCGCGTTTCGTCGGGCGGCGGTGCGGCGGTGTTTGGTGCGGCGTCCCGGTTGAGAGGGGATACCGGCTCGCGACCGTAGACCAGGTACGCTGGTGTGTATCCGGTTGCCTCGTGCCGCGCCGTATTGTACGCGAACTGCAGTTCCGGTTTTTATCTACGTATTGTATATGCATGCCGCACGTTATGCGCGGCTAGCATTTTCTCGAGTTTCGTGGGCCGGAGCTGCGTCCCGTTATCCGACAGGATTACTTCGGGGCATCCGTGCCGGAACAGTATCGCTTCGGCGATATTCGTCGTGACGGCGGGCGCGGTGGCGCGGCGTAAGGGACGCATCTCCAGCAATTTTGAAAAACGGTCCTGCATGGTCAGGAGCCAGGTATGCCCTCCCTTCGAGCGCGGTAATGGCCCTATTAGGTCTAACGTGACTTGTTGCCAGGGGCGGGCGACAGAAGTGGCGTGTAGCGTACCGGCCGGTCGCGTCTGCGCGACTTTATGCTGTAAGCATTTCGGGCAGTTTCGGACGTATCGCGCTATTTCTCGAAACATGCCGGGCCAATAGTAGTATTGCGCGACGCGAGCTATCGTTTTCGCGATCCCGAGATGTCCGGCTGTAGGGGCGTCGTGATTTCGGTATAGTATTTCGGGGCGGCGGTCTTTGGCCACGCACTCTTTCCATTGCTCGTCGGCGGGCGTTTCTTTGAAGTCGAGATTGTGGAGTACGTGACGGAGTAGTTTTCCCTCTTTTATTTCATAGTCCGGGTATTCGCGTGGGGCGTTTTGTACGGCGCGCAACGTTCGGCGATACCAGGGACAACGGGGCGGGGGAGTAACGGCGGCTGTGGTGGGCTGGCGAGATAGCGCGTCTGCTACCCGGTTAAGGGCTCCCTTCCTGTAGCGGATTTCCAGGTCGTACTGCTGGAGCTCGAATGCCCACCGGCCCAGCCTCCCGGTGGGTGCGTCGATTTTCTGCAGCCACCGGAGCGACTGGTGGTCCGTGAGAACGGTGAACGGGTACCCTTCGAGATAGTCTCGCATGCGGCGGATTCCCCATATTACGGCTAGGCCTTCGAGCTCGGTCGCGCTGTAATTCCGTTCGGCCTGATTGAGAGTTCGGCTCGCGTACGCGATGATCCGTTCGCCCTCCGGGAAATTCTGCGTTAGAACGGCTCCTACTCCGGTGGTGCTGGCGTCGGTTTGCAAGATAAAACGGCGCGTGAAATCTGGACAGGCGAGAACCGGCGCGGTAGTCAGGGTCGTTTTTAGTTGTTCGAACGCGTTCTCTTCCTCGGGCCCCCACGCCCACCGGGCGTGCTTGCGGGTTAGCGCGGTGAGGGGTGCGGCGACGGTCGCGAAGTCTTGTATAAAGCGCCGGTACCAGGAGGCGACGCCTAAAAACTGTCGGATCTGTTTTACGGTTTGCGGCCGGGGCCACTGGGCGACGGCTTTGACTTTCTCGGGGTCGGTGCGTATTCCCTCGCGGTCGACGATGTGTCCTAGGTACTGTAGGCGGTCTACGCAAAACCGACATTTAGCCGGATTGAGTTTTAAATTCGCGGCGCGGAGCCGTCGGAAGACTTCCCGTAGGATTCGGAGATGCTCTTCGAATGTCTCGCTAATTATTATAATGTCGTCTAGGTATACGAAGACGTGAGGTTCTAATTCGGGTCCGAGCACGGTGTCTAAGAGCCTTTGGAACGTGGCGGGGGCGGAGTGCAGGCCGAACGGCATTACTTTGAAATGAAAGAGCCCTTTCCCGGGTACGGTGAACGCGGTGATTGGTCGGCTAGACGGGGTGAGCGAAACTTGCCAGTAGCCGCTCTTCAGATCGAGTGTCGTAAGATATTTCGCGCCGCGTAGTTTATCGAGGGTGGCGGTGATCTGGGGAAGTGGGTATGCATCGGGCTCGGTCGCGTCGTTGACCCTCCGGAAGTCTATACAAAATCGGTGGCTGCCGTCTTTCTTTCGAACCACAACTACGGGGGAGCTCGAGGCGCTGTGAGAGCGTTCTATTACTCCGTCTCGCTCCATTTTCTCGACTTCGCTGTCGATAACGGCCTGCATGGCCGGGTTACGGGGCCGGTATCTCTGTTTAATCGGGCTAGCGTTCGGTTTTAGGCGGATGTCGTGCGCCGTTCGGTCGGTGGGCCCGCGGAGGGTTTCGAAAAGCGGTAGTTCTTGCTCGAGGAATTCTCGTAACCGTATTTCCTCGGCCGGCGTGCGCGGTGCAATCCCCTCGGTAGCGGCCGTCCCGGGGGTGGTCTGCGGGGTTGTCGGGCCGGGGGGGGGGCGGGTACTGCGAGTCCGATTTTCGCCCAGAAGTCCACTCCGAGGAGCAATGCGTTCGCTAGGTTTGGCATGATCGAGAAATCGTGCCAAATCGTGCGTTTCGTGGTCTGGATCGGTATACGGATGCGGCCGGGGAGAACGATGCGGTGGCCGTTGGCCAGTTGCACCTCCTCTTCGTCGGGCACGATCGCGAAGCCTAGGTTTTGTGCGAGTCGCGCGGTTTTTTCGTTTACAAACGATATTTCGGACCCGGTGTCGAGCAGAGCTAACAGTGGTTGGTCGTTTACCCGGATGTCTAGGTGCGGCCGGGGAAAAAATTTTACGTCGAGGACCGGGGGGCGGCCGGAGTTTCCGCGGTCCCGGCGGCGTTTCCCGGCGGAGGGTGGCAGTCCTTTGTGAGGACTCCATCCTTGCCGCATTGCGAGCAGAATTTCTGTGCGGGGCGACGGCAATCGAATCGGGTGTGTCCCCGCTGTTTGCACCTCCAGCAACATTCCCGTCGGTTGTACGCGGCGGCGATAATCGGTGTTTCGGCGGTACTCGGTTTCGCGGTGGCGCGATTCTTTCGATTTTGCTGTAGCCTTTCGTACTCGCTGGCGCGCTGCTGGAGGTCGCGAGGGCTATCGACGTCGCCTCGCCAGATGCGGTTCTGGTAATCCGGATGTAGGTTTTCGTATAATTGCTCGACCTGTTCTTCGGAGGAGTATCCCCCCGCCCGTCGCATGAGCGTGAGTAGGTGGGTCGCGTATTTTACGTAGGCCTCTCCGTCTTTCTGCGTACGGTCGCGGATTTCATTGACGAGCTGTAATCGGTACCGGCGGGGTAAGAACGTTTCTTTAAAATCTGCGATAAAGTCGTGCCAATCGAGCCATCCGTCGCGGTTGTTGCGGTACCAGAGGAGCGCGTCTCCTCTCAGGAGTTCGGGTAATCCGCGTAGCCAGTGGTCGTCCGAGAACTCGTACGCGGCGCGGAGTTCGTCAATGCGCTCGAGAAATGCCCATGGATTTTTGCCTTCGAAGTGCAGCCCCCACTTCCGCATTTGGTTCATGATCTGCGTGGTGGGGGGTGCGGGGTACGTTGGGCGGTCGGCCGGAATTATGGTTACGGGTGACGTCGCGTCGGGTATGGTCAGTGTTATAGGCGGCGGGGGATCGTTTTCTCCCGTGGGTTTCCGGAACATCTCGGGGTGGGTGTCGATAAATTGGTTTAATCGGCCGCGGAGGTCTTCGATCGTGCCTTCGGTGTCGAGGCCGAGGGTCTGGAGTTCGGTTATTAAATCGGCTTTGTTGAGCCGGTAATAGTGCGCCTCAATTTTTTCCGCGTCTTGTGCCTGAGCCTTTCGGTCGGTCCTCTGTTCGGGCGCCATAAAACAACCTAGCTTCCGAAGCGCGGATTTAGCTCGCGGCTGGTCAGGGTTCGGAGTAGGCGCGGAGGAAGACACAAGACTCGGTTGAAATAAAACGTAACAAGTTTATTCTATAAAGCGTAACTAAACATACAGTAAAAGCACGGGTGCGCCGGAATCATGCACCGAGAGCGCGGGTGCGTCGGAGGTATGTACAGAGATCGCGGAAGTCGATGATATATATATGGAGATCGCGGGGGTCGACGGTATATACAGAGATCGCGAAAGTCGATGATATATAGGTATACGGAGATCGCGGGGGTCGACGGTATATACAGAGATCGCGGAGATCGCGGGAGTCGACGGTATATACAGAGATCGCGGCAGTCGACGATATATACAGGGATCGTGGGAGTCGCGGATGCGGATACGGCGACGGCGATACGTAGAGGCCGCGGAATCGACGATATACTAGGTGCGCAACTAAGTTTCCGGGTTTTTTTGATCAATAAAAAATGGAAAATTTCAAGAAAAATACAAAAAATGGTTTATTCAAAGTATCGTCCCTCGCTAGCTATACATTTTCGCCATCTCTCTGGCAATACATGAATACCGTGACAATAAAACGACGCGTCTTTGGACCGAAACCATTCATCCAACCAATTTTGCACTTCTTCGAAATTGGTCAAGTGTAGCCCAGTCAAGCCATGCGCCATCGACCGGAACAAGTGATAATCGGAAGGCGCCAGGTCTGGCGAATACGGCGGGTGCGGTAGCAGATCCCATTTCAGCGTTTTGATGGTGTCCTGGACGATGGAACTGCGATGGCACGGAGCGTTGTCGTGCTGCAATATCACTCGTTCGTGTCTCGTGTCCCATTCTGGCCGTTTTTCGAGCAATGTATGGTTTAAATTGATCAGTTGTTGTCGGTAGCGATGCCCATTGACAGTTTCGCCCGGTTTCAGCAGCTCATAGTACACGATTCCTTTCTGGTCCCACCAAACGCAGAGCATTGTCTTCTTTCCAAAACGATTTGGCCGTGCCGTCGATGTTGATTCTTCACCAGGTGAAAGCCACGATTTTTTGCGTTTGGGATTCTCTAAATATATCCACTTCTCATCGCCAGTAACAATTCGATGAAGAAAACTCTTTCTTTCATGCCGCAAAAGCAAAATTTCGGAAGTGGCTCTTCAATTTTCCATCTGTCTCTCAGTCAACTTATGCGGCACCCATTTTCCTTCCTTTTGAATTTTTCCCATGGCATGTAAACGTTTGGAAATACCTTGGTGAGTCATGTTTAATGCCTCCGCAAGTTGATCTTGTGTTTGCGTATCATCTTCATCCAATAACGCTTGCAGATCGGCGTCCTCAATTGTTTTTGGTCTTCCGGAGCGCTCCTTGTCCTCAGTGTCGAAATCGCCACTTCTGAAGCGTTTAAACCAATCTTCACAGGTAGTTTTCGATGGTGCATGTTCGCCGTAGGCCTCCTCAAGCAAACGACGTGCTTCAGCTGCATTTTTTTTCAAGTTAAAGCAGAAAAGCAAAGCTTCCCGCAAATGTTGTTTATTTGGCACAAAACTCGACATCTCCGTTGTTAGAAAAAATATTTTTGCGTTGCGATATGTGTTTATATAACGACTGGTTATTGTTAACAGATGTCCAAGCTATAACTTCAGACAACTTCAGACATGTAAGTCGAGTACATGTGTTATTGGTGCCATCTATGTGTGAAACCCGGAAACTTAGTTGCGCACCTAGTATACGGAGACCGCGGAAGTGCAGGCTTAGCCAGCGGCGGCGGCAAGCGCACGCGGTGCAGGACCGCGCGGGATCGAGCGGCTAAGATCCTTAGCAGATGTAGAGATGTCTCTCTACATCCGGGCGTCTCGGAATACGCGGGCGGGAAGCGGTACCGGGTGGCCAAGACCCTTGGCGAGTAAGAGAAGAGCTCTCTTACCCTGGTTCACTCCGGTATCACAGGTCCTCGGAAGGAAGATCGAGTCAACCGCCTAGATTCGTCACTTGGCAGAGCCAGAGATGCCTCTCTAACTCCTGGTTGTTTCGAGTTTTGGGATTGCGGGATCCGTGAGCAGCGGAGAACAGGTCGGAACGGTTTGCTGGCTCACGGCGGAATCTAATCTTGCTAAAAATTCGCCGGTTTATATACCCGCGGCGGTGTGTCGGTATGGCGGGGGTATACGCGACGGCAATCGCGAGCGCCGGGATGGAGCGGCGGAGCGTTCGGAAGATACGGCGTCCCGACGCCGCGATTGCGTTCGGCGGCTTTCGGCTGTTTTCGGCACCGCTCGGCGCTCCGAGTCAGTTGCCGCGGTAAGTCCGTTCGCGGACTTATACGCGAGGTAATATGTTTAAAAAAAGGGCACACCGTGCCTTGTCTCGCCCGGCGGGTGTTCGGCCGGGCGGCATCCGGCTGATGTTCGCCGGGAACGATGCGTTTCGGGGCGCATCGTTACAAGGTGCGATTTCTACTTTGAATGTTACCGGTGATAATTGTCCTATTATCGTGCCTTTTACACGTTTGTTGCTTCTAACACTGAAGTCGTCAACCATTACCGTGTCACCTGTATGGAATTCAACATTTCGATTGCCGCGTTTATTTTCCACTTGCGCTAATTGTCGTTTCCCTACGTGATCTGTAACACTTGGTTTAATTAAATCAAAACGCGTTCTTATCTCGCGCTTATACATCATGAACGCTGGTGATCTACCAGTTGTGCAATGTTCAATTAATCTGTAATCGAATAAAAAAAGATTAACAGCATAATCAAGAGATTTCCCGCTTTGCATTATTTTATCGACTTTATTTTTAAAGGTTCCCACAAAGTTCTCAGCTGCACCATTTGTTGCTGGATGATGCGGTGCTGTAAAGCTTTGTTTGATCCCGTTACTTGCACAGAAATCTCTAAATTCTTTGCTTGTAAATTGCGTACCATTGTCGGTGACTAAATGCTTTGGTAATCCGAATCTGACTAAAACTTTTTTAAACTCTTCAATAACTCTCGGTACCGTTGTGCATTTATTCATGTCGACAACTTCCGCCCACTTTGAATAAGCATCTATGATTATCATAAATATATGTCCGTGGAACGGACCTAAAAAATCAATATGTATTCTACTCCAACAATGATCTGGGTACGGCCATGGGTTTAATGGAACATTACATGGTTTCTTTCGCTCTTGCACACACACTTTACATTCTGCCGCGACATTTTCAATGTCTTTGTCTATATTCGGCCACCACACGTAATTTCTTGCCAACATTTTCATTTTTACCACCCCAAAATGTGAGGCGTGTAATTCACTTAATACGCTGTTTTTCACTGTATCTGGAACCACTATGCGATACCCCCACAATAAACATTCTTTTTCGACACACAATTCTTCTCGCTTCGTATAGAATTTTTTCTCGTATTTATTCATCTCGCTTACCGTTGGCCATGCACCATTTATATATCGAATTATATTACTCAACCGTTTATCCTTCTTTGTCTCTTTCGCAATTTCTATCGCAGTTATCGTGTTTAACGATTCCGCTACGTAATTTATCGCTGTGAATTTGTTGTCAAATATCGGAGTGCTGTCATTGATTGGAAGTCTTGAGAGTGCATCACAGTTACTATTTTCCTGTGATTTTATATACTCTATCTCATATGTAAATCTAGATAAGAAATATGCCCACCTCTGTAATCGGCTGGCTACCGTTAATGGAATTTCTTGTTTCGGACCGAAGATATAAACTAAAGGTTTATGATCTGTTCTTAATGTAATGTCTTTTCCGTAGACATAATTGTAAAATTTCTTGAACCCAAACACAATTGCACTTGCTTCCTTATCAATGATCGCACGACTTAACTCGTTTTTCGGAATAACTTTTGATGCAAACGCTATTAGCTTCTCTGTCCCGTCTTTGTACCGATGCGAAAGTATCGCGCCTAATCCGTATGTGGACGCATCGCATGATAAAATTAAATCTTCGTTCGGATCGTAATGTGCTAATACCCGCGGTGAAATCAATTCTTTTTTGACCCAGTCAAACGCTTTCTGACAATCTGCCGTCCATTTGAAAGTTTCGAGCTTTGCACAATCATAAAGTGGTTTTAATTTTTCAGCTCTATTCGGTAAGAATCTCGCGTAATACGTAATCAGACCAATAAAAGATTCTAGTTGCTTTTTTTCTTCTGGAATTGGGGCGTGTGTCATTGCTTTTACTTTTGTTTGCGATTTATGTAGCCCGTTTTTATCAATAACAAAACCCAATATATCTAATTTCTCTTTGAAAAACTCACACTTATTTATATTTACATGAAATCCACATTGCTCAAGTCTTTCAAATACCGCGTATAACGCTTTCAAATTATCTTCGTCATTTTTTCCTGTGCAGTATATGTTATCAAGATACGCAATTACGCCTTCAATTCCCGCTACACATTGTTCGATTTTCCGTTGGAAATCTCCCGGACCCGATGCTATACCTTCCGTCATTTTCGTGTATCTGTAGAGACCTTTATGCGTTATAATAGTTAAGTAATCCCGACTGCTTTCTTCTACTGGAATTTGCATGTAAGCATGCTGAAGATCAATTTGTGAAAACGTTTTGCCGTTTCTTAACGCTATAAAAATCTCATCGATCAACGGTATCGGGTGTCTATCTTTAATTAACCAAGGATTTAAGGTTAATTTAAAATTGCCACAGATTCTGACTGATCCATCCGATTTTATTACTGGCACGACCGGTGTCGCCCATTCGCTAACGTCAATCTTCTCAAGATGACCTAATGAAACTAACCTTTTTAATTCGTCTTCCACTTTACTCGCTAGTGCAAAAGGTAAATGTCTCGCTTTTAATGCTACAGGCTTTGCATCTTCTTTAATTCTTAATTTTAACATCCCCTTGTTATAACAACCTGGACCCTTGCCAAACAATTTTGGAAACCTTGTTGCAAAATCTCTAGTTACATTCAAATTAATTTTGTTGCAATCCATTAATTTATTATTAATTTTTAACGGCCATAATCCTAATGCTTTTAACCATTGCCTACCAATTAAAATCGGACCGTTACCTTTCATTACTCTCATTTTAAGAGTTACACTTCGGTTGCCCTTTTTTACATTTAAATTATCCATCATTCCCTCGTGTTCCAGTGGAACTTTACCGTACGCATTTAATGACATGTTGCTCTTTTCAATTTTACATTCCGGGAAATATTTATCTTTATCTTTCTTAGAGATCACCGTTACATACGAGCCTGTATCGATTTCCATTTTTATCGCTTTACCATTGATCGTTACCTCTAAATACATAGGATCTGCTATCATATTTACATTAGTACGCTTCATGTTACCGCTAATTCTCTCGCCGATGGTCATCGCGTAGAAGTCGTAGTCATCTTGTTGCTCTTCCTCTCGTTCTGAATCTCGTTGCAGCTGTTGAATGGACCCTTTCGCTCTGCATACTGTTGACAGGTGTCCCTTCTTATGACACGTATTGCACGTACTCTGCCGATGATGACAATCACGAGCCCAGTGATTATTTTTCCCGCAACAGTAGCATGCTGATGAGCGCTTTGGATTCGTGTTACTGCTCGCCTCTCGATTGCCCTTGGTCCCCTGCCTTGCGTTGTATCGTCGGCTGCCTCGTTTGCCACTATAAGAGCCTCTTCCCCGAGACTGGAATTGTCGGTCATTTGGTTTCGCGTGAATCTTATTTACCAATTCTTTTGTCGTCTCTGTCGTTGGATTCGTTTTATCAGTCGAGGATGCGTTTTTCTCCGCTGCTTCCAATGTAGTTGCTAATCTATACGCTGTCTCGAACGTTAGTTTATCTTCACGGAACAGTAAAGTCTTCGTCGCGTGATCTTTTAGTCCGCATACAAATTGATCTCTCAATGCTATCGAAACCTCACCGAAATTACAAGTAATTGCTAAACTTTTCAATCTTGCCGCGAACTCGGCTACTGTCTCTGTTTCTGTTTGTTGCGCCTTATGAAATTTGCACCTTTCCATCGTCTCCGACGGCTTCGGGTTCAAATGGTCGTTTATTAATTTCACCAAGTCCTTGAATGTCTTCGTACTTGGCTTATCTGGTGCGCACAGATCTCGAACAAGTTTATAAGTGTCGGCGCTTATTTTTGTTAGCAATACCGCGGCTTGTTTCTCCTCCTTCACATCGTTAGCTACGAAGTATAACTCAAGACGTTCGGCGTACATTTCCCAATCGTCCTTTCCAAGGTGAAACTCTAACTTGGTCACATTATTGCCCGTCATTGTGTGAATAATGTTATTTCCGTGCTTATTATCGTTCTCGTCTTCAACGTCCTTTCTGTTATGTTCTGCTGCTAGCTTGTTTACTTCCTCGATGTGGGCGCGTAGAACTCTGCGTAATTCGTCGATGTTAGCCTTGGCATCAAAATTAATTTCTAATTTTTGCAGAATTTGAGTTAAATGAGCTTTTTTCAATTCTTGAATCCACGACGTTTTCGTATAGTCAATTATGTCTTTACTTGATCCCGACATTCGAAAATGATCTTTCCATTAATTACCGTTTGCTCTGCTGTTTTTTTTTTTAGTTTCCGTCCACTCCAGCGTCTCTATTTCAGTCACACGATGTTCTCTGTCGCTGACTTCGCTAAATTAATCGTCGAGTCTTTTACCGAACACTGTACTTGTATCACCCCCGCGAATTCCGAGAATTCCTTTTACCGCGTGCCTCGTATACTGTGGTTCACGAATGCTACGTTAAAAACGTTAATCTTCCACAAAATATGCACTTGGGTTCGACAAACACTGTCCTCGTCGCCAATTGTTATATATTGGTTATATATCGGTAATAAAGTAGAGTATTCTTAACGATGTCTATATTGAATATAATACACGTGTGTCACGCTCGACTTTCGTGAGCAACCTGACTCTCGGAGCACACGCTCCCGTGACGACGTGTCGTACAGTAGCGTACTCTCTCGTTAGGAGCCCGGATATATTACAGTAACACCGCCAAGTTACAGATTGTGGAACTATTCGATCAACAGTATACTATTCCTCAATAGTAACACCAGATAGTAGTCACAGTATATAAAACTGTTGGTCCAATAGTACACCATTCGTCACTAGTACCCCACCAGTAGTCAGAGTTTATGAAACTATTGGGCCAATTGTATTTTATTCGTCAATAGTAACACCACCAATAGTCACATTTTATGAAACTACTGGATCAATAATATACTATTTGTCAGTGGTAACTCTATCAATAGTTTCAGTTTATGAAACTATTAAATCAGTAGTATACTATTCATCGTATAGCAACGCCGCTAAAAGTGTACTTTTCGTCAGTAGTAAACTGTTAAAAGTTACTATTAACGTACTATTCAAATCTAATAGTTACTATTGAAAGCCCAATAGTTACTATTGGATCTCAATAATTTTTTTTTATAAGAGTAGTCGCGCGATGCAATAAAGATCCTAAGCAAACTCCGTCTGGGATTAAGGCCCCCTTTGGCGCGTCATGTCGCCGTGTTTTAAAGTAGTGGGCCAGACAAAGCTGATAAAGCGTAGTTGTATATGCTTTGTCTGTATGGATTTTGTCGTCTGGAAGTTTTCTCTCGATTTCTCGATCTCGTTCAGCAAACATAAGGAAAAAATAGGAAATAGCGTCGAGATCGTAACTTACTTGCCGATGGACAACCGCTAATGCTCGGTTCTGAATCTTAAAAGCTACTCTAAATTTTTAAGAGGTTTCCGCAAAAAAGGGAAATCGTGGAGTCCACAGGACGTAACAGATTTATATGCATATATTTTATTGGGCACATACTTCAGAGCTGTACGACCAGTTTTATTATTTATAACTATAGGAACATTGGGAATTGGGATGATAACAATATCCACAGCCAAATGCTCCGTTAAACTGTACAATGTTTTGAATTTTAGGCTTTGCTACTGAGTCTGTGACACAACAAATAGCATATACAGTGCTTTCAACAATTCCTCGACCAGGGCAGTCCCATAAAATTCCACACTTAGCTAGATCTAGGGTTGTGTGGGGTGATGTGCAACATGGGGTGATGTGCAACGTTTCCGATTCCTGGTCTGCATGTCGACATTTGACAGAACCGCATACTGCCATCTATTTGTGTCAATAGTACCTTGTTTTAGATAAATAACTCGCGAGATGGCACGCACCCTGGTTTGCTGTACGAAAAGCGAGTTAAATTTCTCGAGCTCAATGTAATTTTCGCTTTTCACATTCATAGTGATTTCGTGAATTGGTTTTAGTCATCTTATAGGTAAATATTTTTATATTGTTAGTTTTTCAAGTACTTTTGATAATCCAAAGCGATTTTGTGATTTTCTTACGTTGTGTTGGTGTCACGCCAGTCCGCGCAAAATAGCGTGTTTGGGGTTATGTGCAACACTTTTTTGGGGTGATGTGCAACACTCATTTTTCGCTAGTTTATCGCTATTTTACGAATAAAAAAATTTAAATTTAAATTTTTATTTTTTTTATTTTTTTTTTATTTTTTTTTTTTAACAATTCAATTTACTGTAACACTTGCGATATTCCTTATCATTTGAAATGTGTCGACATGCAAGGTCGCAACTATTTTACTTGTGACAACTGCGATTCAGATGATAAAAAATAAAGTTTTTTGCATTTTTCCTTTCATTATTCGATTAATTTGTATTTAAGAAGCCCAAATTTAACATTTAAGTCGATTGATGTCGATATTCATGCATTTTTTACCTTAATTTTACCTGTGTTGCACATCACCCCAAGAAAATTTGAAAATGCTAAAACAGACGTTTTTGAAAACTCGAAAAATTTTTAGGAAAAATTTAAAATTTTGAAGATCTAATCACGCAGAATTGTAGTATTTTCCTTCCTCTACATTATACAGCCATGATATATTCAAGAATTTGATTTTTGGATATGTTTTCCGAGCAACGCGTGAACGTGTTGCACATCACCCCACACAACCCTACTAATTCAGTTACAAATGGTTTAAAAAATACATCCATAATGGGAGACTTATTTCCAAACCACAACCCTGCTAAAAGTACATTTTCTGGGTTAAAACGTTGACTTGAAACAATTTCATTTACTGTATAAAATATTGGCCACAAAGAACCTCCAGTAGATTAAAAGAGACTTGCTCCATCAGTATTAAAAGTAATCGTCAAAGCATTTTTGCGTATATTTTCCTTTTTAAAGACTGATAAATTGTACCATCATATATATCACGTATTACATTGTCTACATTAATATGATTATCTAAATTTATGTTGACATCTGGCCTCTGAAGGAGATCTTTTATTCCATCTTTTATGCTAAATGAAATGAAAAAAGTGTCGCTTTTCATCGAACTTGCGGGACTCCGATAATCACATGATGGACCAGCTACTTCACAGTCGTTGAAGTTGTGTTTAGGACCCAGATAAATGCAACAAGTAGGGCAGTAAAATTGAGTTTCCATAGTTGTTCCTTGAGAAAAGAGTTTTTGAAAGAAGTATTTAGATGGCAGAGCGTTGTCATCACCTACTATTTTGTTGACCAATTTTAAAATGTCTTCAATCAGTGCACTAGTCATACCATGCCTCAAAGTCATGTGAAATATCATAAGCATTGTTTCGAATTTTGTAATTGATAGAGAAGGGCACAGTGATTTGTTTAAATTTTCCGAGCTTAGGGGCACATAATTAAAATAAATAGTACTTCTTTCATCATCACTAGAACAGCTATCATCTGATATATCAGGAGACAAAATACTGCAACAGTTTAAGAAACGGGAAGATGTTGGAGGAAATAAAATGATACGACGGCATGTATTGCGAAACTTTTCGGAATGGATTTCCATCAAAATTGTTTACTTATTTATTTAATTTTTTGTGCGAGAAATATTTTTTCTATGGAAAAATGAAATAATTCCGATCGAAATTCATTCCGAAAAATTTGATAATACATGCCTTGAGGAGCTATTATTGGAACTAGTTACGATTCCGATAGAAAACGCAAGATTTCTACTGTCATTCCGACTATGTCTTCTGATTACTATGTATTTAAATTTTTTATGTACTATACATTTGTTTTAAAATCGATTTATCGTTTAAACAGGGAATCGATCGAGCTATTATAAAATAATTTTTAATTACAATAATTCCAGTTTTCGTCAGATGTATTTTATAGATAATTAGATAGTAGGTAAGTATCCGAAACAATTAGAAAGATTTTCCACAACCTAGCAATAGTAAAGAAAAAGTCACGATTTCAATTTGAATCTTATATTATTGCATAGCAACAATAAACTAATTCCGAAATGCACAGCAGCCCATTATTGCAATCAAAAACTCGAGTTTCCAATAGCAATCATAAAAAGGTCCATAATATTGTATTGTATTGTATGCTTTATTTCATTTCTCCGCAGGGTTCGAAAGGCGTTTTTTTTTAAAAGAACGATTTCAAACCTTTTACAATGTATCTCCACCTTACTTATACCCATACATTACATAACTAGCGTTTTTCAGGGACGTACCCAACCCTTTACAAACATACATCCTTCCTAACCCGACCTGACCATTACGGCCCTTTACACTCTTTTTGCTCCCTCCCCTCCTCGCCCTCTACCCTTTTCCCTTTCCTTCCTAGCTGTCCCCTTCCCCGCTCCTTCCCCTTCTATCGCATCCCTCATTCCTTTCTCTCCTCGCTCCGTCTCCACTCTCTGGCGTCATCCACTCCTTCCTCGCGTGACAGACCTCTTCCTTTCTCCCTCGCTTCCTTCCCCTCTCCCCCCTTCCTCGATACCCGAACCTCCCTCCTTCTCTTCTCTCTGCCTCCTTCTGCGTCCCTCCCCCTTTCCTCTTACATTCTACCCTCTCCACCCTCCATCATACCCTCCCTCCCTTCCTCGTCCTCTATCCTTTCATCCTCCACTTCACCACCCCGTTCACGAACCTCCACCTCATCTTCCTCTCTTCCATCGTTAGGTCCTCGCTGTAACTCATATTCATATATCCTCCTCTCTGCTACCCTTCCGTCTCTTCGCCTTCGTCTCCTTCTCCTGCCCTGCGGCGGCCGATCCACACCTCTCAGCTCACACCGCTCGACGCTCCGCTCGATCATTCACCTCTCAGCTCACACCGCTCGACGCTCCGCTCGATCATTCAATCGATCGAAGCCAGCTCGCTACTACCCTCACTTCTCACATCCTCCGTCCGTCGGTATATCACCTCACTCGCATGCCGACTCGATCAATCTTACGATCGATTTTCTACTTTCTTGCTATCCGGTACGCACTTCTCTATCGCTCGGTCCGCTCGATCATTCAATCGATCGATCGCGCCAACTCGCTACTACCCTCGCTTCTCACATGCGCCGTCCGTCGGTATATCCCCTCTCTCGTATGTCGGCTCGATCGATCTCACGATCGATTCCTCGTTCCCGCTCGCTCGCGTATCCGTTCCTTCTGCACTCAACTCCTCAACTCACTCTGTACCCCTCCTACCTTCCCCCTCGCCGCGTCCTCCTTCTAATTCCTCTCCGTTATGCTAACCTCACTTTCAACTCTCCTCTTCTCCCTTGATTTCTGGCCGCTTCACCTCGATTCTATCCTCACCTCCAATCCCACCGCCTCCTCTCAACCTCCTTCACACCCTTCTTCAATCCTGCACCTCCACCCTTCCACACAGCTCTGTTTTAAAAGGTCCATAATAGTTCCCCAAATTATTTTCTGCTAAATCCGACAAACTTTTCAATCTCTTCATTATTGTGGATCAAGATTCAGCTGTTCTTGATTCTCCAAATCCAAATCCATTTCAAAATCAGCAGCAAATATATCATCGTGCTCATGTTGTGGTGGTGAATGATTTATAATGCTTGATTGTTCAGAAAAAGCTGAAGCTGCAGGCATGACTAAATGGCCCCAAAGAAACAATTTAAAAAATATGAATTAATTTTCTGCTTACCTATACTTTGAAAGTCAATTACATATTTCTCTTTACAGTTTTCTGAAAAATTTATTTTACTTTTTACCTTTGTTTAGGTCAAATATATTTGATTTTCCTTGTTTACGCCAGCGTCTCAATGTGGACGGTGGAATTTTGCCAATACTTCCCGGTTCTAAATATTGTTTATAACGCTTCCGAGGTGCAAACATATTTACTCTGCTTTTTAGATTTCTATAGAAGAAATTAAGAAAAAAAGGAAGCACTTATAAAAGAAAGAACGGTATATATATACATATATGTATCTATTATATATATATATACTTATTTATTTATTTATTTTTGGTTAACTCACCGATCGACTGGATTTTAAAAATATTAAAAGCTGCAATAAAATAAGGGAATAAAAATTAATTTGTGAAATATTTATTCACAATATTTATATCCTGAAATCTTTAAGTTATTGATGATGTTTGAAAATTAGCAGTAAAAAGCGATACAGTGAAAAGCGATGATACGGTTAAATTAATCGATTTTGCCGTTGGCCGTATCAAACCCAGTGTTTTGGCACGGAATCCAGTTCTATTCATAATAAAGAACGGAAGGAAAAAGTAGAAGAAGTGCAACCAGTACTACTAAAAATGAAACGCGGGCGACGCAGCTCATCCAGCGTACGTCCGTGTACGCTCGGGACACTCGGAGCAACTCGGAGCCAAGGTCGGTAAATGGCGCGTCGGTAGCGACGCTACATAAGGTCTTCCGACGGCCGCCATTTTGGATCCAGTGACTGTGTATTAGTGCACGTCGTACAATAGTTGTTACTGTGTGCGTAGTTCGCCATTCGCGCTGATGGTGTACGTTGAGCGTTGTGGTCGCCATTTTGGATCCAAATAGCTCGAAGTGCAGCGGAAGACCTTATGTAGCCCGCGCCATTTACCGACCTTGCTCGGAGCTCACACGGACCCTCCCGACCGTCACGTGGCTCCATCGCCCCCATTGCCATTTTGGCGGGACCGCGTCGCGTCGTCGCGTTGCATTTGTTATTTATGCAATCGCTATCGTTGATTATCGTGAATGTCGTGATCTCAAGTCTCAACAGGCAGTTTACACGTTTAATTCTGAAACGCTCTTTTCCAATTTCGTTCGTGAATCGTACTCAGAATTAATCTATAATGGACAATGAAAAGTGTGTGGTGTATGTGCGCTATCTTAAAGATAGGGAAAAAGAGATTTGCCCATTATCATTTGTGTACGGATTTGAGAAGGATCCGGACGGCGTTAAGAACAAAGGACCTGAGGCAATATTGAAGGTGTTCTGGAGCCCTAATGAAGAAGATTCTCCCAGTTCGATGGCGAAAAGGGTATCAGAAATTCCCCGTTATACTGCTTCAGCTACTATAAACAAAAAACCAGGGTACTACGAGGTCAACGTTCTCAGAGTCGCTGGTATGATAATACATATTCTTACATACATTCCTAAATGAATTTTATTTTATAGTAAAATTTTGGAACTTTAGTAAATTTAAATTTCAGAAAAACGAGTAACATTATTTTTAACCTGTCAATCACCGTGCTAATTTTGTGCACTGTGTACACATAAGTTACCAAGAGGGGCGAGCGGTTGACCCCAAAAAATTTCCTATGTAATGGCATGTTTATGACGTTCAAAATTATATTAAAATATAGTAAGTAAACATATCAATGCAAAAATATAATACAATGTCAATTATTTTTATTTATATTGATACAGAATATTTTTAAAACTATAATTATATAATAACAATCTGGTAGAATTATTCTAAACAAATCATTTATAGGGCAAACGGCCCGCCCCCCTTGGTAATCGAAAGGTTAATTGATTGTATATAATTATCTTTGTCGTTGATTACATATTTTGTTTCTTCTCATGACACGAGATTGATAAATGCTTAATGTTCTTCAGCAATTCACTAGTAAATAAATTTCCTCTGTTTTACAGAAAGTGAATTAGAATTAGAAAAGCAACTAGATGAATCAGGAAGGAACAAGAGATTTAAGACTCCTTCGCTCTTAGCGGTAGAGTCACGAGCTACTGGCTTATTGCAGCAGTCAAGTAAAAGAAATATCTCGTCAAATAATAAGCGAAAGGTATGTCTTCTTGTATTCTCTTTAAACTTCTTTGCAACAAGAATATTCGTGCTCTCTTAAAATATATAAAGAGCAATTTTCTAACATGTCTATTATACATACAATTGTAAGTTACTTTTACTTTACTCTTTATTCTAATCTAAATTTAATTTCTACATTCTATTTTGTTGTAGAAATCATCAAAAAATGATTTCACTAAAACCTAAAAAAATGATAGCAAAATGGTCACTAAGACCGAAAAGAAGGTACGTTTTTGAAATACGCATGAAAAAAGTTTATATTAACAAATGTTGCTTTATTACAATATATTTAAAAGTTGAACATGTAACGGCCTTCCTTGTGGGGTAATCGAACGCGGACTAGCTCGCCGGATCAGGAGTTCGATAGGAGGCCCAGAGACAGTAACCAGATATAATTTACACGACAACGTTTATTCAGTATTAGACATACAATCCTTGCTCGGCGGCAGTCACGGTATACGGGCCCGGAGGCCACCTGGTACGGCGGGTACGGCGCAGGCGTACACGACGCGGTATCAGCGGGGTAAAGTGCGAATGCACACGGCGCGGTATTACAAAATGACGGAACGCGATATCTACAACGGTTAGAGTGCAAGTGCACACGGCGCGGTATTACACGAAACGGCGGGACGCGGTACATCTACAATGGGTATAGTGCAAGGGCACACGACGCGGTATTACCAGAAGTGGCGGAACGCGATATTTACAACGGAGCGGCCGGTCAGGTGCAAGCTGGCCGGTCGGTAGGATTCAGGAGCCCGCGGGGGCTTCGGTAACGAGAGAGCTCGTTACGAGGCCGAGCGTGCTCGACCCCGCTTAGCCGTGGCCGCCGGGAGTTTGGTTGACGGAAGTCGGGGACACCGAGAGCTCTCGGTCGAGGCACAGAGCACTGGACCCCGTTGGTGTGTCGCCCTAGGATTCGGTAGGCTTCATCGGAGATAGCGGAATGCTAGTGCGGAGACGAAGTGTCTCTTCTCGCCGGAACGCCGTCTTATATATCCCGGCGCGGCGGGTTCGGTGGGAGGGAGGCCAATCCTCAGGCGAGCCGCGCGGGGGTACGAGTACGTGCGCTCGTCTTCGACGCGGATCGGCTCCCGTCGGCGTTTGTCGGAGCCGCGCGGGAGGAGGTACCGGTGCCGCGCTTTTGCTCGCGCACACAATACTTTTGGTACGTTTAAAAAAAGGTGGGCGCACCGCGCCCTGTCCTCGCCCGACGGAGGATCGGTCGGGCGGCATCCGGAGGGTGTTTGCCGGGAACGATGCCTTTGAAAGGGGCGCATCGTTACAAACAAAGAAGAATTGTTTCACATAGACTAAGTTTTTATACGTCCATTATACAGTTATAACTACAGATGTGTAGGCCCGGTGTATATTATATATAAAATACTTTCTAAAATATTTGTAAAAATATTTCTACAAATATAATGTGATTGAAAAATTGTGCCAAGTATGAACAGAAAATTATATTGTTCAAAAATATATGACAATTATATGAAAATAAGTAATACGTACATCAAAGCATAAATTAATATAAAGAAAAACAATTAAATTTTATCAAACATTTTGTATAATTCTTAAGAATCAATTGCAAAAATGTTTTTTTTTTTATTCAAATTATTTATTTCCGTACGTTTCGGTTCTGGTTTTGGACAATCCTCAGCACACAACTATGCTTACAATTTAATAATTTATGTAAAGTGCAGATGTTCTAATTAGATTCGCAAAAAATGCAAATAAATATAGAGTAACAAATACATACGCAATAATCATTCCAATTGAAAATCAATCTCTCTGATGGTCTCAGAAAATTTTATCGGCAAACAAGAATAATAAACCTCCCTCCGGTTCAATCCGTAACGAAAATATACGGTATTTGTGTGTTGATTATCCTTACAGCTGGAACCGGAGGGTGGCTCATTATACTTGCTCGCCGCGCCGAGAGAATTTTCTGGGACCACAGAGAGGTACATTTTCAATTTGAACGATTATTGCGTACGTATTTGTTATTCTATATTTATGTATTGTATATTTTTGGCGAATCCAATTAGAACATCTGTTCTTCACATAATTTATTAATTTGTATGGATAGTTGTTCAGAAATTGAGGATGTTCCGAAACGTATGAAAATAAACAATTTGAATAAAAAAAGAAACATTTGCCCAACGTTTACCGCGCCTGTCTCTATTATAATTAGCCCACTTTTTTCTCATTTGAGGATTTCCAATTTCAGAGCCTACTACTTCTATTTTAATTTTGTATAATATTGTTCATTAAACTTATGCATTCTTTTCCATGAATAAAATAAAAACAATTTGATTTATCTAGAAATAGACAATTAAATTTTTTTAAAGTATACAAATAATTATAGTTTTAAAACTTATTTATAATAGTAAATTTATAATAGTATAAATTTACTATTATAAATATTATAATAGTTTATAAATTATTTATTATAATAAAAAAAACTTATAATAATTATATAAAACTATATTTTTAGTTATTAAAAATAAAGTATGAAATCGAGACTCAGACAGCGCGAGACACTGCCGTTGTCTTTTAATATATAATTTTATTTTTTGCTGATATATTTTATGTATTGATATATTTTATTTTAAATTATTAATTAAAGAAACTGTAACTTAAATTTTACAATTATTTTGAACTTGTAGGGAAAGACTAAGAAGGAATCTGCACATACTGTGCTCGCAGAAAAATTTGTTACGAAAAGGAAGAAACTTTCATGGAGCAAGCGAGATAAATATACTGCAACTAAAAATGATGAAGATTATGATGAAAATTATGATGAAGATTTTACCATAAAGAGGAAGAAGAATTATCAGATGATTCAGATGATGATGTTATGCCTAAGAAGTTGCATGTGGAGGCTATGCAGGACAAAGCTAAAAAAATTAAATCACTGGAAACGAAAATAAAAAAGTTAAAAAATGAGCTGGAAGAGATAAGAACTCTTAATATATTATATCAGAGAGAGCATCATCTTCTTTAGCAAACAGCGCCAAATCACATGTTGAACAACTTACACAGTCTCCACCTTGTACTATTGCATCAAGTTCATATACGTCATCATTATCATCATCGAAAACTTCATTATCAGTTTCTTCAAGCAGATTTCTTGAAAAATCCTCTTCAATAATATCAGATAAAAATAAATTACTTGATGAAAATTTTAAAGGCAATGAAGAAAGAATTAGTAAAATTGCAAAACTTAATTCTCCATCAAGTAGCAAATCTCCAACATCGGTATCAAAATGTGCAGCATCCACTCCTGTATCATCAAGAACTTCAACAATCAATACTTTATCAGAATCAAAATCTTCAGCATGTCTTTTACCAGTCAGCGTAGAACGTGCCACATCTGAGCTGACAATGGACTTGTAAAACTCGAACCTATGGACACTACTGAAACACAAGAACCAGCAGCATCAGCAATGTCACTCGAGATTATTAAAGAGGTATTCTTAATTCTTATTTGAAATGTTATCTATCAAGTATATGATATTTTCAATTATTACATAAATTTAGCATTAAAATAGGACTTCTTAATTTCTTTTAGGATAAAATACTGATACATGAAAATCCAGCGATATGGGTGCCTGTGGTAGGCTGGGAGAAGATAAAAGCTATTGCTGAAATTATGTATATGGATCCATCAAACAACAATGAAACTGGTGACAAAGCATACATTTATGCCCTTGCACAGCATATGTTTGGCACAGAAAAATTGCTGACTCATGTTATTAGTAGCTGCAATGTGCAAAACAAAAAGTTCCTGGTTGGTGGAGAAACTGCGCCGCCAAATAAATTTTTAGAAAAAGATCTTCTTGTTGCTATTTATGGTTAGTTCTTCAGTAAATCGTATACTTGTGTGTGTGTGTGTGTGTATATATTTGGATAATTTTTATTATTGTAAATAAATGCTAAATTTGTTTTCAGGAGCTCAAATGCGGAGGTATTATATTTTGAACAAAGAATCAGCGGATCCAAAGAGTGAACGAATAACACCAACAAAAATCAATTATCATGTCGGAAGAAAGGCCTTCAACCTCAAGAAGAGTGAAAAAGCAAGACAAGAAAGGCTGGCAAGAGATGCACTGCAGATGAATAATCAATTAAAACCTTGGTGAAAACTTATACAGCTTAAAATTTTATAACAGATGGTTTTATAACAGATATTTTATAATATAATTATACTTAATACTATACTCTCTATTATACGAGTAAATACGATTTTCAGTGAAAGTTTTCTTATGTATTTTATTTCTTTTAGTTTCGTGTGTAATCCGTATACACACGACTGAATATACCTATATTGTATTCCGTATACACACAACTGAATATACTATATTGAATATACTATATTCTGTATACGGATAAAGCCAAAATACTACACAGACTGAATATACAAGATACACAAATTTCTGTATGCGGAATACACACGACTGAATATACCTATATTGAATCTCTGTATACGGATAAAGCCAAAATACTACATAAACTGAATATCCAAGATACACAAATTTCTGTATACCTTGGAATATACTTTTTCGCTAGGGCTAGGACCCGTTGTTAACAGAAACCGCACTGACCGCTGTTACACGTCGGGTTTAATAACATCGGTAGTTCTTAGGCTGGCAAATCACAGCTATTCCCTTCTTCTGAAGAATGAGTGTGATTGGCTAGTCTAAGAACTACCGATGTTATTAAACCCGATTAACGGCGCCGTGTAACAGCGGTCACTGACTCGAAGCGATAAGACGCGCCAAGGGCGTGAAGTAAATAGCCAAATGTCTCGTCATCTAATTAGTGACGCGCATGAATGGATTAACGAGATTCCCACCGTCCCTATCTACTATTTAGCGAAACCACTGCCAAGAGAACGGGCTTGGAAAAATTAGCGGGGAAAGAAGATGTCTGTGAAGTTGGCACATCATTTTCCAGCAGATCAAAAATAAAAGGGAGTTCTTGTCGCATGCAGTCGAGTTCTATAGTTTCTGATACTTTTTAGTAATAGTTCTGGTGATTTTGCCAAAAAAAAGTATATTGAAAAAATTATCTGCTAATTTTCCGAAATCTCGGAGTTCCGGCTTATTTAAAATATTTTTCGAATAGTTCTGAGCATACTGAAGCATTTTCTAAAGAGTTCCCAACACTAGCAATGTTGTATGATTGTTTAAAAAATTAATACCGCCCAAAAACCGAGTACTTAGAGAGAAAAGAGTGATATGCTGTACGAAATGTAACAGTTCCGGTTTATCTAAAATATTTTTCGAATAGTTCTGAGCGTACTGAAGCATTTTCTACAGAGTTCCCGACATTAGCAATGTTGTATAATTTTTTTATAAATTAATACCGCCTGAAAGCCGAGTATTTAGAGAGAATAGGGTGATATGCTGTTCAAAATGTCGCAGTTCCGGTTTATCTAAAATACTTTTCGAATAGTTCTGAACATACTAAAGCATTTTCTAAAGAGTTCCCGACACTGGCAATGTTGTATGATTGTTTAAAAAATTAATACCGCTCGAAAACCGAGTATTTAGAGAGAATAGGGTGATATGCTGTTCGAAATGTCGCAGTTCCGGTTTATCTAAAATACTTTTCGAATAGTTTTGAACATGCTAAAGCATTTTCTAAAGAGTTCCCGACCCTGGCAATGTTGTATGATTGTTTAAAAAATTAATACCGCTCGAAAACCGAGTATTTAGAGAGAATAGGG
The DNA here is from genome assembly GCF_030848795.1 of Temnothorax nylanderi. Classification (NCBI taxonomy): domain Eukaryota; kingdom Metazoa; phylum Arthropoda; class Insecta; order Hymenoptera; family Formicidae; genus Temnothorax; species Temnothorax nylanderi. Next base: position 83,144 of record NW_027249460.1, on the reverse strand, counting down.
TGATATGCTGTACGAAATGTCGCAGTTCCGGTTAATCTAAAATACTTTTCGAATAGTTTTGAACATACTAAAGCATTTTCTAAAGAGTTCCCGACACTGGAAATGTTGCGTGATTGTTTAAAAAATTAATACCGCTCGAAAACCGAGTATTTAGAGAGAATAGGGTGATATGCTGTACGAAATGTCGCAGTTCCGGTTTATCTAAAATACTTTTCGAATAGTTCTGAACATACTAAAGCATTTTCTAAAGAGTTCCCGACACTGGCAATGTTGTATGATTGTTTAAAAAATTAATACCGCTCGAAAACCGAGTATTTAGAGAGAATAGAGTGATATGCTGTTCGAAATGTCGCAGTTCCGGTTTATCTAAAATACTTTTTGAATAGTTCTGAACATACTAAAGCATTTTCTAAAGAGTTCCCGACCCTGGCAATGTTGTATGATTGTTTAAAAAATTAATACCGCTCGAAAACCGAGTATTTAGAGAGAATAGGGTGATATGCTGTACGAAATGTCGCAGTTCCGATTTATCTAAAATACTTTTCGAATAGTTCTGAACATACTAAAGCATTTTCTAAAGAGTTCTCGACCCTGGCAATGTTGTATAATTGTTTAAAAAATTAATACCGCTCGAAAACCGAGTATTTAGAGAGAATAGGGTGATATGCTATACGAAATGTCGCAGTTCCGGTTTATCTAAAATACTTTTCGAATAGTTCTGAACATACTAAAGCATTTTCTAAAGAGTTCCCGACCCTGGCAATGTTGTATGATTGTTTAAAAAATTAATACCGCTCGAAAACCGAGTATTTAGAGAGAATAGGGTGATATGCTGTTCGAAATGTCGCAGTTCCGGTTTATTTAAAATATTTTTCGAATAGTTCTAAGCGTACTGAAGCATTTTCTACAAAGTTCCCGACACTAGCAATGTTGTATAATTTTTTTTATAAATTATTACCGCCCGAACCGAGTATTTAGAGAGAATAGGGTGATATGCTGTACGAAATGTCGCAGTTCTGGTTTATCTAAAATATTTTTCGAATAGTTCTGAACATACTAAAGCATTTTCTAAAGAGTTCCCGACACTAGCAATGTTGTATACTTTTTTCATAAATTAATTCCGCTCGAAAGCCGAGCGGTTAAATTTTTTAAACGATTATACAACATTGCTAGTGGACGCTTCAGGAATTTGAGTACTCAAATCAGAATCCACAAGTACGATTATTGTTCATTTCAACGCCTCGCAGAATCGTGTAGCTAAGGCCACTCTCTCAATGTCCTTTTAACGAGGACGGGCAAATCTCTCGAGATTTCTGGAACCAAGGATCGTATCAGCACGCGGACTCAAGCGTTCGCAATCTCCCGCTAGACGAATGTCTAACGTAATCTGAGGCGTGATCAATGGTTTGTGCTCAGAAATCTAAGAGTTACCTGAATAATTAAATCCGCATTATGCGGAAGCAGTCCGTAAAAGGAGATCTCTCAGTACCAAAACAGGAAATGGCCGCTCTCTCTCGACAATCCATGTACTCGCCGTTGCCGTTGCCTTTCGTCAAGAAGTGTAATGGCGGCAGCCTCTCGTCAAGTCGTGGAATGGCGGTAGCCTCTCGTCAAGCTGTGTAATGGCGGTAGCCTCTCGTCAAGCTGTGTAATTCCGTAATTCCTTGTCGCTGAGCTTATATTACAAGTACTTCTTGTGATAATTTGTAGAAGTATTAGCAGGTACAACGACGATAGTAGCACAGAATTTACGTAAATGAAATCAAACTTGCACGGCAGAAGGCCAGAATAATGAAACGTGACTCGCAACGGTAAAGAATCGAATGGCGCCGGTAGCCGGGCCGCAAGCTCATGCATGCACGCACCCCTCTTCACGCGCTGATCGGAGACGTGAATCGGAGACGGCTGCGCCGTACAGTGCGCGCAGTACGCGCTACAGAAGTACAATAACTAGTGGAACTAAGTCCGCCATCTCGAGCGTGTTTACGGAATCGATAGTAACGCAATGAATGCCATAGATGGCAGCATAGACACTTTCTCTCCTTGACATGATCTCGTATTTCAAACAAATGCAGTTATTCAATATTAATTTAAATCAAATAAAATTCAAATAAAGATTTTATTAAGATCCATACTAAGTTCATATTTAACTGTTTTTCGCAGGTTGCAGCGTATTTGTTGCAAATTTGCTAAAGCTTGGTTGCATCTTGCTCACGTATTGAGGAATCACCTTGTTCTGTTTACGTTTCAATTTAATTGCGCGACTTGATAGCAACTTGCTAGCAAAATTGCAGACATTTTGTTATCTGGGTTAAAGCGTTCCTCAATCGTTAACCAAGCAAGATAATTATCTGATGCGACAGTAATAAATTCAATAAATTTTAATGCATTTCCCTTTAATGCGGATTGCAAATATTGAAATTTTTGTATATTGTTTAAAGCGTGATTGATGTAGACCAAAGAAGAAAAGGCGTTGTGGAAGGGTAACCACTTAGAGTAATCTGAAGAAAATTTCGGTATATTAATGACTGGCAACTTCACCTGAAGTATTGTCATGTTTGCGGGTAAATTAACGGGCGTTGAATTACCTACTGAATTAGCAGAAATAATTCCGTCACGCTCAGTAAGACGTTTAATTCTAGAGATCACCCGAAAATATTTGGTTTCGAATGCTTCGCGTTCAATTTCATGCTCGTTCGATGGTTGTATATTTTCGATTGCACTGCATCAAATTCCCCGAACATCGGTTCATATTTATTTAAACATAACTTCAGCTCTGTTATGTGTTTGGTTGATCAAATAATTCATTAAGCTATAATTCTAATCGAGTAGATTTAGCCTTTATTTATGCTGTACGAGCTACAAGTTCACGTATAGGTATCCGTAGTCACTTTTTGTTATGAGTTACGAATGAGAGTAATCAATGAAAATAAATAATGGATCGCCTCGAATCAAAATTATCACATATTTGTAAGGATTTTGGAAATCAAGGAAGTAGCCACTCACCTGAGCGATTTCTTATGTAAAGTTATTCTTATAAATTGTTCGTTATTTGTGTATTCGTCCTTGTGTATACACAAAATTCCATGAGCAATCGAGGCATTGCCACGTGTAACAGCTGAGTCTCGTTCTAGCTTCTCATCCAATAATTTATAATTGCTTGCTTGCGTAATGGGATGAGTAGAGATATTTCTCAGTATTTTAATGTTTGCAATTAAGAGAAATGAATTAAGCTCTCGACATTACCGTATGTGACTGCTCTTATTGTAAGCTCCTCGGAACTGCCGATGGAATGGAGTAATTTTGTGCTCCAGATTTACGTACGGAATACGTAACTTGTAAATCCGACTCGAAGGACCAATGTTATTTCTTTGAGTGAAGAAATAACCTTTAGGATAGGTAGGAATAACTCTCCAAATATCTCAATGTTTGTCACTTTATTATAGCAATCAACGGAGCGGCTTGTCTGGCTGAGAGCTTGGTAAACTGAATTCCGTACAACGGTGACAATACAAGTAGGCACTGCCTAATTCTAACGCTTTCGATAATATAGATCGAACACATGGCGATATTCTGCCGTCTCATTTCTTGACGTCTGACCCGTATCTTATTTGTTTTGATTATTATTTATTTTGACATGCGAGATCCTCAAGTTGCCGACCACAGAATGATGTCAGAATGTTGGCGAGAAAAAGCCTCTGACTTTGTAAATTAACGAATCGATCACACGATCACAGATTTCTATAACTAAATTGCTAACTCCGTAAGATTAACGTGAAGCCAATTTGATAGAAGAGGGGATGAGAGACGGCCATCTTTACCCAGTCATGACCAAACTATAGCATCTTTTAAGAGTCACCTTAATCGTAAGTTTATTGAATACTTTATATTATGTGCGCTCAGAGAAAAGCCTTCTCTCTGATGCTATATATATTTTTATTTTAATTATTACTTCATTTCTTTATTTGTAAAACTAATATTTATTAATTATAGATACGTACCAAAATAAAAATGTATTAGAACTTTTGTTATTGTAAATGTAATAAGAAACTGCACACTATTAAGGCATGGGGTAAATGGGGTAAATATGGCATCCGTGGCTTCAAGCTATGTCGTAACAAACTATAATATGTTAGCGATCTAGTTATAGAAATCTGTGATCACGATAGCGAGTACGAGAACGTTCTAGGGCAGTTTCTCACGAAGAATCAAACGAGTCCGACCAGCCGGCTGCCGCGTCGCCGCCACGCCGATGTGATTCGCGACAATTGTATGTGCCTATACTTTTATTTTATGAATAAAGTTCTTCGTATTGTTAACTCTCAGCCCGCATCATCCAATTATTCTACAATATATATAATAAAATTTTATTTATAAAGTTCTTTTCTACTTGTAAATGATTCGATTTTTTACAATAGAAAATATTTATAAGTATATTTCGAATCATGTAGATACTCATTCTAAAATTCAAAACTAACTAGTCGGAATCGATTACTTCGCAAATATAAAATATTATTTCTTATAAATATTACTGGAATCCTAAGAACTTCCTAGAATCATAAAACTTGATCATTAGATTTAAATCGAATTTTTAAGTACATATTGAACTTGATTTTATCCCTATGTTTAATATATTAAGTGTATCCGTGTATTTACTATTAATTTATTGCAAATATGAAAAATTAAAAAATTCGGAGATTTTTATACTAAAGAAATAAAAACCACTTAGATGAAATACAAAATGTTTTATTTAGTGTTTTGGTTTCAGTTTGCGCGGAACTGTAGTGCATTAACATTAGAAATTCAACCTTTATCTGAATATCTGAAGGATCGATGGGATCTAATAATAACTCTACTCTCCTATTTTTTTGCATTCAACTGAAAACGATGACAAAAATTATCTGGTATATATATATATATATATATATATATATGTATATATATATACATATACAGGGTGTTTCTTAATAAGTACAAAAAATTGAAGGACCTATTCCGTGGCTTATTTTAGGATGAAAAAGTCCTATAAACATGTGCCCTAAACCGCTTCGTTTTAAAAATACAAGGTGTCACACCCCTGGTTCTTAATACCACATGTAGGGGAGACCGGGGCCTAACCGTCGCCGGGGTTGAACCGTCAAATCAAATATCTCGGAACCTGTATATTGTGCGAACTCGCTATTAACATTGTAAACGCTGCTTATGGTACCCATGTGACCAACGGAGTTTCGGCAGGTTACCTGCCGTGTTATGATTTTAACGAGGGCAAACGTGTTTTCGGAAGGTGAAAGTTACATTTTTTGCGCGTGGAAATTTTGTAATATCTGCAATAATATTTGCTCTCCAAATCTCGAGGTACGCGATTATAAAGAGTAATGCATGCTGAACACGAATCCAGTGTAGTTTTTTCATTATCGTTGATGTCTAATATTTCGTGGGCGATCAAACCTGAAACTTGTGTTTGGGGTTAATCCGTCAGTAAGCAGTCCGGGTGCATTTCCAAGGCATTTCCGGGCATTTCCAGGCTCACTGCATATGGAATATGGATGAGACGGGAATTACAACCGTTTAGACACCGAATAGAGTCATCGGACGTCGAGGAGTGAAACAAGTCGGGCGAGTGACTTCTGCGGAAAGAGGAACCCTCGTAACTATTTTTTAATAATGTTTCGCATAAAAATTTTAAATAAATTTTTATATTTTTCTCTTAAAAAACAATTATTAAGATGTATCCTATCATTTTTCAGGATTAGATGTACGTATATGTATTGAAAATGCAGTGTGACGGTTAAACCCCGGCATTTTTGAGATTTCAATTTTTCCACCGTTGTCGTTTTTGCTCTATACCGGTTAAACAAAGCGACGTAGATAAAAATTTCCTATATAAATTTTGTAGCTAAAGGTTCACTCTTTACAGTGGTATACCACATTAAACTAAAATTATTTATTTTCTTGTTAAAAATCGGCATCGAAAAAAAACTGACGGTTAGGCCCCGGTCTCCCCTACGCATACCAAATAAAATATTTTAAACGTTTTCCAGATTTTCGAAATTTCCATATTTTTTTCACTACTTTGACAACTTGTATTTTGAAAACGAAGCAGTTTAGGGCCTTTACGTTTATAGAGCCTTTTCTTCCTAAAATAAGCCACGGAATATTCCTTTCAATTTTTTGTACTTACTTAGGAAACACCCTGTATATGTATATAAATTTTTTTTACATATATTAGTGAAAATAATATACAAGTATTTCAGTTGATATTAATACTCGAAACATTTTTTTAAATGACATTTTTTATACTTTATGCCCTCAATAATTCCTCCATGTTGATAATAATACTTTTTGCAATTATTATGAATTAATAAAAAACAACGCAGAGAAGATACTCAGTTACATACAAAACATATGGCAACACGCCTATTCATGTCTGTTGCTTACTGAATACAACTCGCGTGTCAAAACCTGTTTTTTCGGCACAAAACAGGTATACCAAGATTTTTATTGTACAAAAATTCTTTAAAATACCTACAGTAAGATAGAATAATCGGGGCGTTTTTAGCAGCTGCTATAATAGTATTTTTACAAGATTATATACTGAGATATGCAGTGAGTATTCGGGTATCCACCCAAGGAGCGCCAATTCGCGTGTAACGTGCTTTTAATGCGCGTACAATTGCATTGGCTTCAAAACTACATTAATTGTGTGTTCAAAATGCGTGCATTTAAATGCGTAATTAATGCAAATTGAGCATTTGATTTATAAATGACAGGTTTTATATTATATTTATATAAGTAGCTTCTTACTTATTATGAAACATTTTATTTAAGTTTTTAAATTTTATATAAATTGAATTTTAAATAAATAGTTCCACTAACTATCTTTGTTCTTATTTCTGCGTTTAAAGCATCAACGTGTAGATGCACGTGTAGACTCTTAGATCCCCTATAGGGTAAGCAAGTTGGTGGAGCTTCGGTTGTTCATAGTGAACTCTACACAGATAAAAGGACATTCTTATTTAGAGAATATCTTTATCTTTGACATGTAATTCTTAAAACGAGATTATACGCTATATAATTTCATTTCAAGATTTACATGTCAAAAATAAAGATATTCTCTAAATAAGAATGTTCTTTTCTTCTGTGATAGCTGTACTGGAATATGCTTACAGCAATGCTTAGAATAATTAAATTATTGGTTTAATAATCCAGATATTGGGTCTAATAATAATACAATTGAATAAACTACTTATGTTTTTGGCACCCCGTGATAGCACTTTAATTGAAGCAACAGCTTTTTCTCAGTGTAGGTTGCACTCAACGTCCATTTCTTTCTCTGTCTGGACACAGTGGACACTGAGCAACCTATCCCTTTTTTCTTCGTGTCCGGCCTCTAAACATTGTAGTGAGCATTCTAATATAGTACAGAGTTCACTAGTTGTCCGATTGGGCTTCTCGATCAATGAGCGTAGGTGCACTTTTTGGTATGCGCTGCCATAATATGCGTTAAATGCGCATATAATGCGGGACACATATGTGCTTTAAATGTGCATTTACGACCCGCATTCAATGCAAAGTTTAATGTACATTCAAAGCGCATTATACGCGCATTGGCGTTCCTTGGGCAGTGTATTGATGGAAAGGTAAAAAATTATATATTGACAGAAGGGTTACGTAAATGTGGAAACTTATATGTTTGTATACGCGACTGATATGTACAATGGAATTATGATTTCACGACTAATCAAGATAATTCTATATCTCTTTTTGTTTCCATTTTTCTCTTTTTTGTTATTCGTTCGATGATTAAATAATATGCAATTGTAAAAAGAATTGTTAAAAATATAATTCCTTCTCACTATAAAAATTCAATTATTCAAGATTATTATTTATTTTATGACAAAAGTATTATTTAAAATTAATTAAGTAACTAAGAAAATTTAAATTAATCACTATGTATGTACAAACATAAAAATTCTTCATAAAATATAGAATGTTATAAGTTGCCATTTTTTTAATAATTATAAGTATAATGAATTAATGATATCGTTATATATGTTTTAAGAAATATATTTGTTTTATATATATATATATATATATATATATATATATATATATAACAGGGTTTCTGTAAAGTCTGTTGTCACCCCTATATTTCGCAAACGGCTCAAAATAATGAAAAACTGCAAAATACGTGTCCGATCATTTCGAGGGGCTACTCTTAAGAAAATTAGAGAGAATGTCCCCCCAAAGGGTGCTCCAGGGGGGACTTCAACTGAAAAAATTTAAATGGAACCCCCTATATTGTAATATATCGTTTGAAAGGGCACAAAAAAGAAAATTTTTGACGCAAACCAGAGGTCGATACGTTGACCCGTTCGGGAGTTATTTTGGGTAAAAAATTGGCTTTTTCGAAATTTGACTCATCTAAATAACTCCCGAACAGATCAACGTATCGACCTTTGGTTTGCGCCAAAAATTTTCTTTTTTTATGTTCTTTCAAACGATATACTACAATATAAAAAGTTCATTATTTTGAGCTGTTTGCGAAATATAGGGGTGAGAACAGACTTTATAAAAACCCTGTGTGTGTGTGTGTGTGTGTGTGTGTGTGTGTGTGTGTGTGTGTGTGTGTGTGTGTGTGTGTGTGCGTGTGTGTGTGCGTGTGTGTGTGTGCGTGCGCGTGACAAGATTGTCATTATAATATTATTTTCTTCGAATATTTCGGCGATAAATTCCGTTGTATCGATTTTATCTGATGTGTTGAGATATCTTTAAATAAATATCATCTGCATATTTCATAGACAATTTATTTGATTGGATGATCGATACGTGCTCTTTTAACCGGTGTAAACGCATGCACGGGATAATTATACACTTTTCATTGTATTTTCGAGCGTTGGAGTACAAAACGATGGGCCATGCACATATCTTCTGTAAATATTCTATTAGATGGAACACAATTTGGAGATGTTTAGATTTTCACAAATTTTTTCATTTTTTTTCTTTTCTTTTTTTAATTCATTTTCAAACAACTTGAAGATATCATTACGTGATGTTGCACGTAATCGCTATCTCTTAATATTAGTACATGCCACCAGAGCCACCGCTGCCGAGTCCGGCTTTCGTGTCAACAGGTACTTGTTTTTGAAAACAATCTTCCAAGAACTGTTCCATGGAGAGATACAAATGTCCCTTAACGCCCGCCAAAGTATGGCTTACATCCGGATAGACCTGAATAAATAAACAAATACTTCCTAGTTATAAGTTAATAAACAAATACTTCCTAATTATAAGTTTTAGTTCTTTGTTGTGGTTGACTTTGCAATACTTAATGATATTAATTAAATTTTACATTAGTTAAGTTAAATTTTTAAGATAATTATTTATATTAAAGAACGCATTTGTGTGATGGCTATAAATTTGAATAAACAAAACGCATTTGATTTCTACATCTTGACTTACAATTAGATATGAATCAATCATTATAGGGAAGACCGAGACTGGTACATTTTTTTAATGATTCTTTTTACATGTAATTAATAAATGGCATACAAGCCGCAAAAGAATTTTTCAATAGCCGCATGTTTATACAAAACAAAAATAATTTTTTTAACTGAATAGTATAATTAATTTTATTGCACTAATAAAAATTATAAGGCGACTACATTTGTAACAACTATCCCAGTATGTGGAGTAAGTTGTTACAGTACTGGATTAAGTTGTGAAAGATCCAGTTTTAAAAGTATAATATATTTAATAAAGAGAAATAACAACATGTAACAACGTGTTATATTACATTTATATTGTTGAGTGCAAAATTACAATACTGATATAATGTAATTGATGTTCTGTATTGACCGGTTTTGATACGTAATAAGAGACGTTAACGGAAATATTACATAAGATTATATCTGCCGCTATTGTGCCGAGCTACATCGACAGAGTTGGTCAAAATTATAAGTAGAAAGCTGTAACAACCTACCCCGTCACAACCAGTCCCGACCTGCCATATTTAGATATTTTGATTATTGCTTAAATAAAAAAATGTTTTAAGACATTAATATAACTGGAAGTTATTATGTTTAAAGTAAAGATAAAAAAAACAGAATTATGATATAATGACCAGATTTATAAATATAACATTTAATATATCTAACATACTGATTAATTTTACTTTTGGCTATACAAAACTAAAAAATTTTCTGTTTGTGAAAATACGCTACTCAGCCTGGAATAACTAACTGAAATATTATCGCAATGTTTTTGTGAAAATATTTTTTTTGCAATATTATCTTTTGTCACTTTTACAAAAATTACCGTGTACCAACTAGCCCCGGTCTCCCCTACTTAATAAAGACCTAGTTTACACCGAGCTTTTGATACGCGTACCAAGTACTATATTCGAACTAAATCCATTGATACGATCGGTGTAAACGATGGTGTATCAGAATGGTACGATACTCGAGAACAGCGTGTATCAGACCAAGCTGATACGTGTATCAAACATTCTCAACGCGCTATAAACGTTGATGACTTGATACGTATAATACTGTTTTTACTACGGCGCGTCGCGACACTTTAGTTGCAGGTTGAGACCATTGTGTATAAAATCAAAATTGAAAAATGTTTTATTCGTATTTAAAATCTAATCTAATATAATTAAATTAATGCGATCGATGTAAACAGGAGCGTATCTGCTTAGTCTGCACCAGCTTGATATCTGTATTAAAAGTTTCTACAATGTAAACTAAGCCAAAGTAACAGCTAAGAATGTATAGAACATTATTTAATTTATTCGTTAACAATCATTTCAGCAGAGAGAATAGTTGATACTATAATATAATAATATTATAATCCTTAAGGGGTTACATACCTTTGACAAAGGCTTTAACCCTAGAACACCACACTTTCAAAAAGTCCTGATTCCACCACACTGGGTGTACGATACCCAGTGTACTTTCAATTATCAATAACATTCATTTATCAATTATCAATATTTTCGAAAAATCGATATTTTTAAACATGGTTTTTTTTTATTTAAACGCCAGAATGTTAGGAACGCGCCTATGTTATTGTAATTACGATTAATTACGCTCAGGTCAATACAAATGTTTAGTTTATCTTTCGGTTATCGGACAGCTGTTGACAGGCTGGGGCCCAAATGAGGCTCAAAACTACGCTTCTAGAAACTTCTAGAAAACCTCCCCCCTTAAGACGCGTAGGAAGTGGTGAGAATCTCGCGTGGGGTTCTGGCCATTTAGGGTATAAATCGGACGGAGAACGCCGCGAAGCGACACATCAATTTTTGACTTTATTTCTAACTCTTATTCGACTCCAGACAGTCACTTCTAATTCCTAACATTCGACTGTACGTTAAGTCCGAGCATTCGCGCTCGATTCTGGGACTTAATCCCTGTACTCTTATATTTTAAAACCGAGTTTCACGCATAACTTAGTTTTGTACTAAGACTTAAAGAATAAAGGTAAGATAAGTTTGAGAAAAGAACAAGCTTGAAATCTGGAATCTCATCTCGTGTTTGTTGAATCCTTAATTAACAAATTCACTCCTGAGATACCACTCGCAGTTTTCGCTAACAAAGAGTGTGGCGATCTGTCCTTTTCGCTGACGAAGAGTATGGTGAACTGGTACTTTCGCTGCCGAAAGGCGTGGCGATTACGGGGTTGATTCTTGGGAATCGCAATAATTGTTGATAATTCCCGAAAGTGAGTTTGGCCTTTACGCTGACGAAGAGTATGGCGGATTAGCTCTGGGCGCTGACGAAGAGTATGGCGATCAAATCAAATTCATTTTTGAGAACGCGGCTGAATGACGAAAAAGGGAGATAGACGAGTCAAATTAAAAGGATTAGGTTCCAGATCAAACAAGCTATTACTTCTAATCAAAATCCTTTCCCCTTCCTCCGGAAATTGCAACAATTAGAAAACGCACCTCTATTTAAACATATTCCTGTTGATTTCATAATTGATTATCCTAATTATAACCAAATGAATAGAACTGATCCTTGTTACGAGACTTATAAAGTTTGATATCTTTTCGGTCCCGAATAATAATAATAATCATCACACGACTTGTCCAAATTCCTGGTAAATTGCTTAAATGCATTGACCAAAAAACGAACAAACAACAGACAGAACGTGACACAATTAATGACGTGCCAAACATCTACTAAACGGCAAATGAGGCTGCGCAGCATGACGAGTCGTAGAGGGGGAACAAAAGTTTAATTACCTTACCACTTTGATTCCCTAACTTTCACTATATAGAAACGCCGGGCACTATAATAACAAATATGGGTGTGCCACACCCGATGTGGTGTTCTAGAGTTAAAACTAGGTCAAAATTAACGAATTTTTATTGTAGGTGAAATTGTTTTATTAAAAAATAAAAATACATGTCTTGTAGAGTAATCTTTTGAAAATATCTCCCGAAAATTTCAATAAAAAATATCAAAAATTGAGGTCCTGGCAGCTATTTTCCCGAATGGTGTTTGTAAAAAAGGCGTTCGCGCTACCAGAGATAACTTCGCCTTCTCTTATGTAAAACAAAAAACAAAAATTTGTAGACAGTATGGAAGTTAAAAAACATTGTTAGCAAACATTGTGGAAAGCATGAAAAATGTCATAAATGCTATACTTAAGTATTTATGCTCAACTGATGAGGACTCGCAGCACGACTTATGTCCCGCCGGTGTCGAAAGTTTGCAAACATCGACGTTGCAGGATTATAAGCTACATTTGTTTATGACCCCATAAGTTATAAACAAATGTATAAAGAAGATTATAAAAAAGGCTATAAAGAAGGCTTTCTATATGGACCTGGAATCGTCGATAAGGCTGAAACTTACGTGAGTACTAGAAATATATAATTAAATTTTACTTGAAACTTTAAACACGTTTTTCTCAAAACAACATTTTTCAAACTGGTTCGCACGATTTCAGACAAACTAATGAGCCAATCGGCGTTGCTCTGTGGCTGCATATTTGTAAGAAGTCTCTCTATCATTGGAACTAGTAAAATTAAAATACATTAACTTTTGCCCGCGATATATGATCGAGTTATCGAGGCCGTATAATATGTCTCGAAGTTCGGTTTGTTTTTGTGGTATTTTTAGAACACGTCAATTTAGTTTCTGATTTCGGTTTGTCCTACGGTACTTTTGGAACACGTCTTAAGGGGGTATAACACCTTTGAGCATGAAATTTAACCTTTTTTTCACGATTTTTTTGAACATATAAGGAATAGAGCAATCGAAAATCGGCTTTAAGGGGTCTTTTTATTATACATTAAAGATGTAAAAAAAAATTTTTTTGTATATAAAATTATTCGTGTATAAAATATACACCCTGTCAAAAGAGGCCGTGTGCGTCCAGCTGGTGTACACGATTTCGGCTGACTGGTATGACCTAGAACAGAAATCCAAAAAAATTCTTAATCTGTGATAGATTGGCTATGGAGGTACATAGCCGTTTTTAAATTGGATTGTTAGTTTTTTTTTTAGGGAACCAATTTTATACACGATTTTTCAGTGTAAATTTGGACACTTTTGTTTAAATTAGTGTCAATTTCGCAAAAATCAGTATTTTTCAAAAATCCTATGTACCTCCATAGCCAATCTATCACAGATTAAGAATTTTTTTGGATTTCTGTTCTAGGTCATACCAGTCAGCCGAAATCGTGTACACCAGCTGGACGCACACGGCCTCTTTTGACAGGGTGTATATTTTATATACGAATAATTTTACATACAAAAAAATTTTTTTTACATCTTTAATGTATAATAAAAAAACCTCTTAAAGCCGATTTTCGATTGCTCTATTCCTTATATGTTAAAAAAAATCGTGAAAAAAAGGTTAAATTTCATGCTCAAAGGTGTTATACCCCCTTAATGTAATTCGTCATTGTGTATAATACTTCTTATCATTGTGACTTTAAATATGGCACAGTACGGATCTAGTGGAAAAAATGGTCAGTTTAATTTTCTTCACAGTTTTACACTTGCGATTCTTACGATTTTACAATTTCATTCTTTTGACGCACCTAACATGTAAGTTTTCACGATTTAACTCTGACATGTTTCCCGTTATTATATTTGACATATTTATATTGACATTTTAGTGTGGCGTTCGCACGATATAGTTAGGACACAACGTCTGGCGACGCATGATGTATAATTGTTGCGTATTTAATTATAAGTATGTTTTACCTGAGAAGGGCCAAATTATGGTCGAAACGTTGTGAGTCAGAAAAAATGTGAACTGGCCAGTTGGTTCGCTTAATTTTGGATTTTATTATTAACTTTTTCCTTTTATTTTAATGTAAAAGTATCGATTTTTCAACGATTTAAAAAAAATTTACATGCTTTGAAATAATTAAAGAAATAGTTCGTTTTTAATAATTCTAGTTCCAACGATAACCGAACATGTGTAGATTAAGAATCTGTTTTATTTTTCTGTTTCAGATTACTGAGTGTCCAGATTTTATGGGAACCGTGGGACCTTGCGCGCTCGGACACGTTGAGCAAATATTTGTATAACTTCCGTAACTTTCATTATTTCTACTTGAAAAAATTCTGAATTATACATAAAATATATGTTAATATATGTGTAAAACCTAGAATAAATCGGTCGTATAGTTTCTGAAAAAAAATCGAGAAAAATAGCCTCGTTTTTAGCTTTCGAAACGATAATCTTTCGTTTAGATAGAAAGTAATCTCAAGTACTATCCAATATTTTTTGTTTGCACTTCAGAAAATCACTTGTACAAGTATAAATTTTATATTTATGCAAGAAAATGTCAAAGTACCTGCTGTCGAAAGAGTATGCCTTCTTTAGCAAGATGACGAGCAAGTGCCATGGACTGTTGAAATTGGACGTTGTCATCCGCAGTCCCGTGTACCAAATAAAACATCTTATCATGCAGATACCTTACTTTGTCATAAACGTTGGATTCAGCGTAGCCTTTGTAATTGGATGTCACGTTCGGTAATCCCATGTATCTTTCGGCATATGCAGAATCTGCGTCAATAATCATTCGTTAAAATCAGATAAAGTAAATTTAGTAATACAGAATTTAGTAATACAGTCGAAAAAATCACGTTCTTAATATAACTGATCTAAACAATCTTTATATAACATTTTCCGGTAGGGGAGACCAGGGCTAGGTGGTACACTTTTCTTAAGATTTTTTTACACGTAACTAATAAATGGAATACAAGCCGCAAATAAATTTTTCAATAGTCGCATGCTTATACAACACAAAAATTAATTTTTTAACTAAATAGTATAATTAATTTTGTTGCACCAATAACAATTATAAGGCGACATTTGTAACAACCAGCCCCATATACGAGGTAAGTTGTTACAGTACTGCATTAAGTTGTGAAAGATCCAGTTTTCAAAGTATAATATATTTAATAAAGAGAAATAACAATATGTAACAATATGTGTTATATTACATTTACATTATTGAGTGCAAAATTATAATGTAGATATAATTTAACTGATGTTCTGTATTGACTGGTTCTGATATGTAATAAGAGACGTTAACGGTGAAGTCTTACATAAGATTAAAATATCTGCCGCTGTTATGCCAAAGTTATGTGTTACATCGACGGAGTTGCTCGAAATTATAAGTAAAACAGCAATAACAACCTACCTCGTCACAACCAGCCCCGACCTTCCATATTTAGATATTTTGATTATTGTTTAAACAAAAAAATGTTTTAAGATATTAACATAACTCGAAGTTATTACGTTTAAAGTAAAGATTTTAAAGACACAGTTAGAATTATGATATGATGACCAGATTTAGAAATATGAATATTTATAAATATAACATTATATATACAAATACATCATTGATTTATTTTACTTTTGGCTATACAAAACTAAAAATATTTTCTGTTTGTGAAAATACGCTGCTCAGCCTAAAATAACTAATTAAAATATTATCGCAATGTTTTTGCGGAAATACTATATTTTTTATACAATATTATCTTTTGTCACTTTTACAATAATTGCCGTGTACCAACTAGCCCCGGTCTCCCCTAAATCTTCGGAAAATCCACTTATATAAAATAATGAATAAAAATACCAAATTCTGACATATTTTTGTCCTCTGAACATGAATATGAAAGTTAAAAATGTCTTTCGGGACAAGAAACATCAAAAATCGCAAAAAAAAATAGAAAAACGCAGGTTAACCTTCGGAAAACTCATCTATATAAAATAATGGGTAAGAATACCCAATTTCTATGTATTTTTGTTCTCCGAACATAAATATGAAACTTAAAAATGGTGATCGGATTCGCAAGTTGAAAAGAAACCATAAAGGTAATTATTCGGAATAGCGCATCTTCCTAATTTTGATATTTTTTTCTGGCTCTCTTGATAAAAATTATTGTTGTGACTCCGACAGTGATAATCAATTGGGGGAGCCCGAAGAATATGTACCCTACCTATTTTTTTATGGGAGCGGAAGCTACTGCCTCCACGCATACATATTTTCCACGCGAAACGAGGTGCCACATGGGTTTACAACTTTCCACGCGTGGAAAGCCCATGTACTTTGCAAGGCAACATATGTTAAGGTCAAAGTCATTGGAGAATGGGATGTTTTTATGCTGTGACGTTACAGTTCCGCTGCATCGCGGCAGCCAGCGTCCCCGCCGCCGTTACAAGGCGCGGGTTCGCGCCCGAGGACGATCCAATGAAGCAAAATCAAAATCTCCAGGGGCTTAATGATATTTGTGTTTTCTATTACTAATCCCTTTCTTTTATTTTGTACAATTATGGGCACCTCGCCGAAACGAACATACAGGGACGTCTCCATCGGAATGCGGCTAATCGAGGAATTCGAGACCAGAGGAGAGGGCCAACCGTTGAGGCGATTATTGGCGGCGTCTCGCGGGCGGCGAGACGAGAAGGGCGCGAAAAAACACGCGCGTTGCGCGTGATTCGGCGGCTAGCGAAACGTATTGTGGCAGGGCCCCCAGCGCCGGGAATAAACGAGTTCCCCGGCCGACCTCCACTTCAATGACTTGACCCGAGATGGTTGGCCACCATCCCAGGGTCACCGGAGAAGACTCTCGAAGAACCAGCGAGTTCAGACCGCTAAAAAGAATCCCGGGAGGCCGCTGCGAGAACGAGGGGTCGCCAGACGCCCCCGCAGGATATGCTGACGGCACTGCGCGAGGATCTCATCGCGAGCTCGCGAGCCCGCCTCTGGTTGGCTCGCGTTATCGCGTAGAAGGGCCGCGCAACCCCTGGGTGGGGCGCGCCATCGATTTTGCTATCGAGCGAATTCCGCTCGATCTCTTCCTGGTCGTCCTCCGGCGTGAAAGGTCGCGTTGTTTCCGCGCACTTTGGCTACCGTATAAGATTGGCGAAGTTCCGGCCTGAGCCTCGAGAATTGAGAGCAGCGGCGCAAGAGAGAGGAGTCCGTACGCCGGTGAGGTTGCCTTGAACTCTTTGTGAAGCCACGAACCAGCCCTCCAGGTCACGTTCCCGCTCTGGTTCCGACACGCGGTTTATTAGTGAACATCGGCGAAAGGGCGTAATTTTTCGTGTTAGCGTTGGCGGTCGGCATTGGGCGCGAGGGGCCCCGAGATAGTCTCGTCGGCTAAAAGGGTCATCGATTACCGCTCCTGGAGATCGCGACCATGAGTGGACGCAGCTGCGCAGGCGAGCCTTCAGCAGCGGCCGAAGTACGGGAATCGTATATCCGCCATTAGTGTCGTGCGGTGTACTCGCGTTTGCTTTCGCGTACGCGTTCTCGATTTTGCGTTGAATTATTTCGCGTTTTATTTTGCGTTGTACTTGGTGTAATCGCGTGCGGTATCCCGCGTTATATTGGGTGTCCTTGCGTACTATATTTTGCGTCGTCCGAAGTGTTCTCGCGTGTGTCATTTCGCGTATTGTTTTGCGTCGTAATTCGGGTTGCCGTGTATTAGACTCCGCGTGCAATACTTGTGTTAGATTTAGCTTTTCCTTGCGTTATATTTCGCGTTCGACGTTCTCGCCTACTTAGAATTATCGCGAGTTATATTGAGCGATCTATGGTGCATCGGATTGAGAGTGTCGCGCGTGTTATAGCGATGCGGTATAAAGCCCCTTGCACAATAGGCGATAGCGATAGCGATAGCGACAGTGACAAGGTTGCCGACAAAGCTATACTTTTGTCGGCAACTTTGTCGCTGTCGCTATCGCTATCGCTATCGCCTATTGTGCAAGGGGCTTTAGTCGCATGATATTCAGCGTCGTGTTTAAAGTCCCGCGCCTCCCTCGAGCGTATGGTACCCTGGCGACGGAACCCTTTTACGGTTTCGAACATTTCGTCCTTGCGCGCCGAGCGTGGCGCCGCATTTCTTTCGCCTAATTATATCTTATGTCTAGTATTAAGTTCTATTCGACTGTGTGTCATACTATGATTACTTCATATGTAATTCGCGTTTAAGTTCTTTTCTGTGATGTTAATTCGATGCAGTATCTAATTGTCTTTTGTTCGATTATATCAGATGGCTTTCGATTCAGTTATATTACTACGCGTTTGCTGCGACTTCATCTAGAGTTCCGTTAATTCTTATTTTCGATTTCACATTAATTCAATGCTGTAATTCTACGAATTCTAGTATTCAGTATTCAGTTCAGATCGTTATTTAATTTCAGCTACTCAATCATTCAATTCACTAAATTCTTGATCCTTGACATCAAATTTCACCGTGTTTCTTAATTATAATAAAGATTGTTACCGATTACTACGAAATATCTGAGTGTTGCTTAAGGGTCGGTCTACAATCAGTCGTATGTCGGAGTCGGATGTCGGAACGTTGCCGATGGTCCAATGAGGAAAATTCGTTTCCGAAAAAGAAATTCTCTCATTGAACTATCGGCTATGTTCCGACATCCGACTCCGACATACGACTGATTGTAGACCGGCCCTAACCGTCACCTCGCCGAATTTGTGCCTTGCCCATTATCAATCCCGCCCTTCTCCGCTAGGTCAAGCCGGACGATCCCTCGCACGTCTGACTAATTACACTATCGTGTTTATTTCCGAGTTTTCACGATTTTGGAATAAATTCGTGGACGCGAGCTTACGCGTCTGGCGCTCAACTTTGATTTTGAGTATAATTGTCGGACCGTGCGAGAAACCATTTGGAGAGGCCCATCATCCTTCTCTCCTCACCTCCCCTTTTGATCCGTCTTGCGTCTCGGGCGCGATTCCCGAGTAAAAAGACATGACAATGCATAATTACGAATATTGATTTAGCACCAATATTCAGCTAACGCTGATTTTTATTGATTTTTTTTGCGTTTCTCTGTTTTTTTTTTGCGATTTTCGATGTTTCTTGTTCCGAGCGCCATTTTTGGGTATTTCTATTTATTATTTTATATTAGTGGGTTTTCCGTCCGCGCTCTAGTAACAGGCAAAGTTATGGAGATATATCTTCACAATTTAATAACATATATTCTACTCCGAATTGCTAATATGAAATATTAATTTATGTTTATTAATGTTGTATAGCAATGTCGTATTATTATATTATATCTCTTGGCAAAAAGATGTAGATTTATAAATCTAGTTTATAAAAATTGTATAAACATTATCAAGAGACACGGTAGTGTCTCGCGTCAAGTACACGCGAAGCGAGACCGCACCGTGACTCTTTTACACGAACGCACGAGTTGCGAGTACCCGAGATTTCGAGATCTCAATAACGAGTGAACGGATCAAGTTGTAAGTAGGCTTGATCGATAGCTTGGGGTCGATTTATATAATAAAAGTGTTTTTAGTTTTTCTCTACGTGCCCTACAAGCGAAAATATTACGACGCAAAGTCTGAAATGTTAAATTTTACAATTAAGATACGTCGTCGTCGCCGTACGGTTGTTTTTGCATCGATAGATGGCATTTTAGAAATACCTCGAGTGTTTAAAAAGAGACAGCATATATGTACTACGTGTGCGTCGTATGCGCTCAGTGCAGACAGTGCGTTCACTGTTCAGTGCGCTGTCACAGTCAGTTATAACCTAGAAATATGTATCGTGCAACGCCGTGATCTCTCATCATTAAATACGATCGTTTAATTCCGAATTTCGGTCGCGTCACACAAGGATAGAAGTGCCACGAAATTAGGATGTGGGTGTCGCAAGAGGCGAAATATCAGCGGGTTGGAGATAGGTAGTGACAGTCGTGACCGTTACTATGTTTACGCGAGCGTTACTTCTGTAGTAACTTACGATAATTCACTCGTTTACGCGGGATGAATTATCATAAGTTACTACAGAACCCTCGTTTACGTGGAGGAATTATCATATAAGTTACTACAGAAGTAACGCTCGCGTAAATGTAGTACGTGACAGATTGTGTGTGTGTGTGTGTGTGTGTGCGTGTGTGCGTGTGCGTGTGCGTGTGCGTGTGCGTGTGCGTGTGCGTGTGCGTGTGCGTGTGCGTGTGCGTGTGTGTGTGCGTGTGTGTGTGTGTGTGTGTGTGTGTGTGCGCGCGCGCGCGCGCGTGTGTGCGTGTGCGTGTGCGTGGGTGTGTGTGTGTGTGTGTGTGTGTGTGTGTGTGTGTGTGTGTGTGTGTGTGTGTGTGTGTGTGTGTGTGTGTGTGTGTGTGTGATCATCAATATGTCATATAATATTGTTGCGCTCGCCGCGTCGCACTAACACATACTCGCACTCACGCGCTCGCACTCCCGAAGCTCGCGGGAATAAGAGAAACACCGCGGTTATAAGGAAACAAACAATCTCAACGTTTATTATTATCTCGATACAGAAGAGCGCGGACACACGTCCGAACAGTCCAGCAACTCAAGACAAAATCTGACAGTTGACAGTAATAGATTCGCCGATCAATACATCCCGTCGTCAGGGAACGCGCTTCGGCTTGAAGCTACTCGCGAGCGAAGCAACGGGTGTCTCAGCGCGAAGGCGCAGTGCCGCAACAATATTATAGATTAACCGGAAAAAGCTGATACCGAGGAGATCTTTAAGAAAAAAGGTGCATCCAAAATCACACACGTATGCATATGCTGTCTTGTAAATGTCTTGTAAATTGCTGTCTTGTAAAAGTTGAAGAGAACGAGAAAGTGATCTGTAGCGCAATTCGTATTGTAGGCAAGTTAAAATATTAATTGATTCGAGTCCATTATATTATAATAGACGTTGATTTCATATCTTCTGAAGTGTCTGAAAACATTTGGCCTGTTTGTTTTAGCTGAACTTTTTGCACGGCTCGTCTTTCCTCTTTCTTTTGGAGAGAAAAAGAGAAAAGATGAACCGTGCAACATGTTCAGCTAAAACGAACAGGCCTCTCAATTATTCACGAAAGAAATAACAACAAAATAAATTTTGGTAAATTTTATATTCGTATTCAGCAATTTCTAACATTTAAAAAAAATTAAATTAAATATGTTCTTCTCACATACAAAAAAGATTGGACTCTAAAAGGATTGGATATAGTTCCGAATGACCCCTGCTCCCGATCGACCTAAAATTTTACACATAAGTTGTTTTCTATGTGAGAAATAAAGTACGCGTAGTCCCAACTTCGAGAAATTAAAAAAAATTTATGAGCACTTATCGACTAATAAAATTGATTCTATATGATATATACGACATATAAAAAATATAATATATACAGGGTGTCCCATGTCCCATAAAAAACGCACCTCGATAATTCTTCAACGAATTTTCAGCAAAAATGTTTCAGACAAAAGTTGTACGGTTTCGAGGGGCACATAAGATGGTATCATTAGTTTGACCTTGGATAGGCGTTTGAAGATCACGTGAAGGTCACCTTCAATTTCTTAAATGGAAACCCCTATTTTTCAATGCATATTCTTGTAGCTAATCTCAAGAGCTTTTCAAAACACTATAATAAAGTATTTTTTTATTAAGAACTTTTGGAATTATTAGGCTTGAAAATTCTAGTATTTTGACATAAAATACAAAATATCTTGTAAAACATTAAGTTTTCGGTAATGTTACCTTAATACTTTTATGCACATAATAATGAGACGAATCAATTGGTATAAAAAAAAGACATAGTTGCTTTTAAGAAAAAGTATGCAGATGCATGTTGCAAATTACATATTTTTTCTTAAAGGAACTATGTCTTTTTTTCATACAAAGTCAAATAATAGCACATAATTAAAGTAAGGCGCCAGTCTATTATAGGACAGATTGTCGTTATACTGTATTATTACTATAATTTCATGCACTTTTACGTCACTACGTATGATCATGTGCGCCTACATCATGTTGGTATGACAGACAGTCTAACCACACACCCACACAGCTATCAATTTTAGTACTTAATAACTTTTTTCCTAATTGAGAGCGACAATTTTAACTTATAGATTCATGTTTTACGCACTAAAATACACAAAATTGTGAAGTTTCAGCCAAATCAGTGAGGAAGTCCCTCTCCTTCATAATTACCTTTTTTAAACCACATTTAACTGCAATACTTAAATTATTTATATTCAACAAATTAATAATTTTTAAAATATAAGTAATTTACCTGAGACTATTTATTTATTATTGAAAAAATTATTAATTATATTTTCCCACTAATTATATATATATATATATATATTGTGACGTTGCAGTTTCGCTGCATCGTGGCAGCGCCCCGCCGCCGTCACAAGGCGCGGGTTTTCGATAATTATTCGTTTCGCGCCCGAGGACGGTTCACAGAGTCAGACCGAGAGATCTCCAGGGGCATAATTATAATTGCGTTTCCGTATTTTGATCCTTTTTTTTGTTATTTTGTATTGATACGTGGCGCCTCACCGAGCTGAGACTGGAGTTCCTGAGGAGATGCAGCGGATCGTAAAATGCGGAATGATTCGACCGAGAGGAATCGAGCCAGGATATCGATCGACGCGAGCGGACCGCGGCGAGACTCGCAGGCCGGCGGGCGCAAGGGATCGCGGAAGGACACACGCGTGGCGCATGATACGGCGAAGGACGGACCCGTAGAGGCAGGGCCCCGGGACGCCGGGGCGGAATGAACTTCGCCTGCCCTCCTCACCTGCAAAAAGGACTCCGGGGTGGATGGCCACCACTCCCGGGCCGAAACGAGAAACACGGGGACGTTAGCGTCTCGTCCGCTACCGGGAAGAATCCCGGCGAAATCGTCATACGCGCGAGGAAACCTTAAGCGCCCTGCGGGAGCCGGAATTGTCGGCCCTGCGCAAGGATACGTCGCGAGCTTGCGGGCTCGCCCCTAATTGGTCCGCGCGTTAACGTCGAGCGGCTGCGTACGCCCGGGATGGGGCGCGCAATCGATTCCGCCATCGAGCGAAATTTCGGGAGCACTCCTGGATCGTCCTCGATAGCCTTCGCACGCGTAAAAGTTGTCGCGATAATACTTCTTGGCGATTCTGTTGGTCGATTTGGCGATTCTCCTGACCCTTGGGGCGACGGCGAGGAGCTTCCAGGGAGAGCAGAAGAACGGTGAGGTTGCCTCGGTAATATTCAGCATGTAAAGCCACGATGCCGCCCTCCGGGTTGCGCTCTCGCTCGGGAATAATTCAATGTCGACGTTGCTCGCCGACCAGGCGTAGATTTCGCGATCGAGAACGATAGCGAGGGGCACCGGAATGGTCTCGTGGCCACGGGATCTTGACCGAAGTTTGCGGGCCTCTGGAGATCACGGTCGATGCGTCGATGACGAGTTCCGATATCGGAAATTCGCCCCGTCTCGCGACCTTCGCGTTCGCGTCCGCGCGTTTTTTTTATGCGTCGCAATTCGTACGGTCGGGACTTAGATTCCACACGCGGCAGTAATGGCGTTCGAATATTTCATGTTCGGCAATTTCATGCATTAGGATATTCGCGTCAGAGTAACATTTAATTCGCATTCGGTTATTTTTCGCGTTGAAGTAATTGCGTTCCGCTGGTACTTGCGTCGAGATATTATTTGCGTTAGATTAATAATTGCATTTGGTCGTTTCTCGCGCTGGAATGAGTGCGTTCAGAGATTATTCGCGTTGGAATGTTACTCGCGTTCGGTGGATCTTGGCGTTGGAATGTCAAGTGCGTTAGAAAATAATCGTTGGGCTGTTTCCGGCGTTAACGTATGATTCGTGGTGACTTATTATTGCGTCCCGTTTGATTTTCGCGTACGAATGACTGCATTCAGCCCATGTTTGCGTTAGGATACGATTCGCGTTAGAATAGCATTCGCGTTCATTATTGCGTTCCTCCGTCGCTCGCGGTAATTTCGTGTTTTCGCGTTAGTTATAGTATTTTGCGTTGTTACTCGCGGTAATTTCGTGTTCTCGCGTTACTTCTAGCACCTTGCGTTGTTACTTGCGAGAATTTCGTATTTTCGCGTTAGCTACAGTATTTTGCGTTAGGTCGAGGGCCTCTGCCTCTCATTCTTCGCGTTAAAGTATTGCTGGCAATAACGTGTTGCGCTTGGACGTGGCTTGCGCTACAATTATCGCTCGCGTTAGATTAAGATATTCGCGTTAGATTAAGATACTTGCGTTAGAGTAGGATACTTTGGCGACAGAATTCCTGTGCGGTTTTGGACGTGGCGTTCACGCACTCCGAGCGTGGCCCACGACACTTTCGCGATACTTCGTGTTATTGATACTATGATTTCGCGTTTATCCCGGTTATGTCATATTCGGCTGTGTCGTTTTGCCGATATTCTATGTTAGTTGTAAGTTTAATTTTCTGGATCACGACGCATCCCTCGCGTCTGCTGTGAATTAACGTATAATTTAATCTGTTTCGTTACTGTATCTTATCCAAGCTCGAGACTAAAATCTTTCATGCTACGCTATCTAACTGCGTTCATTTACAATCGGAACAATTTATCTAAGGTCTGAGTTTGATATTCTCATCTTCCTTTTTCTTATTAATTATACAATTAATGTCTGCCTTTCATAATTGCATTCTTCTTTTGTTCAACAATTACACGACTCGTTACAATAAACCTTGTTTTCTCAATTCATTAACTATGTGAGTATGATTTACGCGTCACCCCGCCGAATGTTGCGCTGCCCTTTTATCAACCTCGCCCATACTCATTAGTCGAGCTGGCCGCTCTCTCGCACGCCGGATTTCTTGCGTTTTGTGTTTCCGGATTTGCGCGGTTTTGGAGTATTTCGTGGACGCGTGTCAATATTAAAGTTTCGCGTTGGGTTACCGAGCCGTGCGAGGAGTTGTCGGAGAGGCCCATCACCCTTCTCTCCCCGGACCCCTTTTGATCCGTCGCACGCCCCGGGTACGACCGGGAGTGAAAAAGACGTGACAATATATACATATATATATATTAATTTTCAAATAAATAGTAATTCATTTTTGATAAACTATTAATTACACAGGCACACAAAAAAAAAGTGTCTTGGCCGAGACACTACACTAGTGTATTCCCATGTACTTTTTCCCGCTGAATCCGAATCCGAAGTCAGAATTGTCAGATTGGCTAAAATTTATGAGATAACCACAAAAAATGCTCAAAAACACGAATTAAAGGCAAAAAAAATTGTTTTGGCCGAGACACTACACTACTGCACGGAGAAAATTGCTACGGTTGTTACAACAACATTTTCTATGATTGAAAAAGAAATGTATGTGAATTCAAATTAAATTGATATTACATTGAATGTAGCTGTTAAGATATGCTCATTTATACAGTTTTCATAACCGTAGTTCTTACGATACGTGACATTCGGTTACAATACCCTCGTATATGATTGCCTCAACCAAAGAATTATTGCTATCTCTCTTATGTGGTCTGCAGCACAAATATTATGGTTGAGAGATCCATAAGATATAGCTGCACGGTACAGCACTGAATCACTGCATGATTGAGAGGTTAGTTCCATTGCGCGCGCGAGATTAAAAGAATTTCTGCATAGAATAAAGTGGATTTGATAAGGATGTTTTAACTTTATAAATATACTTTTTTCATAAATATATTTACGAACACAAAATTTCGTAATGAGCCGACACTGGTTTCTGACATTCACCCGACATTAAGAAATATTATATTATATATCCAATTCAAAATTTTATTACTCTTTTTAAACTGAATTTGTTTCTTAAGATAATTTTTGAAAAATTATATATTTGCGTTGGTTATGCCATATGTAGACTATATATAACACTTACATTAAATTAAGAAGTAGTCTACCACGTAAGGCAGTTGGCTCACGATCCAGAGGTCCCGAGTTCGAATCCCACCAAGGTAAGTGTTTTTTTCAAATACGAGAAAATATTTATAATCATAGACTGCATCTTAAGAAACAAATTTAGTTAAAAAATAGTAATAAAATTTTGAAATAAATAATTTTTTTTGTCGGGTGAATATGGAAAGCTTTCCAAAAAATCTTGGAGACTACAGTGAGGAACAAGGAGAACGATTCCATCAAGATATCAAGGAAATGGAACGTCGATATCAAGGAACGTGGGATATAAATATGATGGCAGATTACTGCTGGACGCTAAAAAGGGACGTAGCTGAAAGAGGGCAAAAACGTAAAAGACACCCTCTGCATCGATCATTTGAATCTAAAAGAGTGCAATACCACAGAAAAACAATTTAAGGATACGTCATAATATTGAACCAGTCTGTCAGTTTTAACTTCGGATTCGTATTCAGCGGGAAAAAATACATGGGAATACAGTAGTGTAGTGTCTTGGCCAAAACAATTTTTTTTTGCCTTTAATTCGTGTTTTTGAGCATTTTTTTGTGGTTATCTCATAAATTTTAGCCAATCTGACAATTCTGACTTCGGATTCGGATTCAGCGGGAAAAAGTACATGGGAATACACTAGTGTAGTGTCTCGGCCAAGACACTTTTTTTTGTGTGCCTGTGTTATTTTAATAATAAAGAATTTATTTCTACTAATTACCAATTTGCAAAAGAAATTAATTAATTTTCACCTAAATATTAACTTTTACGAACTAGAAATTTTTTTCTGACAAATTACCAATTCTTTAAGTAATCTATAATTCACTTTTACCTAAATATTATTAATTTTTATGTAAATAGTAATTTTTTGTGACTAATTACTAATTTCCATTTCAATAAAAATTTAATTTGTTGTTATTTCTAATTTCGTGAATAATTAAAAAATAAAAAATAAAATTTTTTTGCCGATCTCTGCTTAACACTACAAAATCCGTAATATCAGTACAAAATTACCTTTTTCAAAAAAGGTAAAAAAAGGCGCCAAGTACACGCAATGTATTTTGTAAATTCAAAAATCCAACCTAAGTGGCAGCTTTATTTCTCCTTCACAAAATTATGTTACCTAACTCAACTCAAGTGACATGTATTTCAAAAAAAGATGTGAAATCTTTAAATTAAATTGCGCCAATTGCAAAGAGAATATGTATATTACTTTGAAAAATAATTGGTTGTGCAACTACTTTTAAAAAATAAAACCGAAGTGGTATCTTTGTGTTCCTATTCAATAAGGGTCTTCCTATTCCAACCCAAGTGGTAATAGCTTCTTAATTCTCCTTAACAAATTTTTAATATTACAAAGAATCTGTTTGGCGCTCGCCTTTGTAAATAGTTTCGTCATTATTAGTATTAGTGTTAATATTAGTTACCTTCGTTAGTATTAGTATTATCGGTACATTACCATATTTTCGGTGACTCGCGTGAAACGTCGGCAGATCGCTCAGATCGGTATCGATATTTTCGCGACTCACCAATCGGTGCTGCCCTCGCACACCCTTCGAGGGCACCCGTCATAAGAGGAAAAACAAATTGCTCGCTCGCGGCACATTACAGGACCGTGAACTCACTCATAGTCACGCCGTCGAAAGGCACTCATCGCAAAACGGTCTCGGCGTGCACATCCACACGAGCCCGTTTGAACCTACGGAAGGCTGAATAGTGCTTGCTCCTCCGAGAGTGCGATCTCGCCTGCCTTGCTGCCTTACCGTTCCGCCTGCTTCTTCTGCTTGCTGCCTGCCTGCTTGCTCTGCTTGCTTCTGCCTGCCTGCTTGCTCTGTCTAGCCCGCTTGCTGCTTGCGCCTGCTAAGGACGGAAGAATCCCTCCAGGAGACGACGGCCGACCGAAAGGTGAGTCGCTTT
Source organism: Temnothorax nylanderi (assembly GCF_030848795.1). NCBI lineage: Eukaryota > Metazoa > Arthropoda > Insecta > Hymenoptera > Formicidae > Temnothorax > Temnothorax nylanderi. Next base: position 55,045 of record NW_027249460.1, on the reverse strand, counting down.
CGTTTATTTCGCTTAATTCGCATTGAGGAGACGCAACACACCTCCTCTGGTCCTTCGAACCACTGACCAACTCGCAACCGGGGCCTTACACCCCCCCCCCGAGACATTGGTCTTTCGAGCCGGATCATCGCGTTAGTGTATACTGCCGACCTTTCGCTCGTTTCCTAATGTTTGCTTAGTAGCTTCATTCACGCAATTGCATTAACGATTAATCGGTGTCACTAATTCGTACGCCGCGATATCTCTCGATTGCAATTTCGCTTCGCGACGAGAATACGCGCGCGGAATCTTGCACGCCATTTTCGTTAATCACTCTTGTCGTTAATTACTTGCTTAATAGTTTTGTTCGCGCGATTGCATTAACGATTATTCGGGGTCGCTAGGCATTCGTCCGCCGCGATATCTCTCGATCGCAATTTCGCTTCGCGACGAGAATACGCGCGCGGAATCTTTGTCGTTGCAAGCCATTGTCGTTAATCGCTCTCGCCGTTAATTACTTTTGTGTTAATCAAATCGTCATTTTCGCTATCGTGTGAACAATACGATTTATAGATTATAGTTGGAGAATATTCTCTCGCAAATATTCCATCGTGCTTTCGCATAAGAATTCGAACAGAGCAATCCGTTGCTCGTCACCTTGGCGAACGGAACGGTGTTGTTTTGCCTTTTTTTTCTAGCTTCCGAACTCAAAGCCTATTGTGCTTCGGTATTTTCACGTGACGACGATATTTTGGGCTAAACCTTTTGTCATTGCCTCGCACTCACGTTAAACTTTCGCCGTCCTTCAACCGTTACCGCTTCGTATATCCTAAGGCGACTCAACGATTATAATTGTTTTGCTGACGTGCTGGTTCCACATCGCCTGCTCGCGGTAAAAACATTAGCGGTCACGCTCTGGTCGTACTGCGTGCTCTTGTTTCTAATCGTCTGGCCGTTACCTCGTATCAGCATGTCAAAGTCAGTTAACTCTCGTCGCGAATTGTGCGTCGGAGCTTTCTCGCCCGCTACCCGAGCGTGGCGAAGATCGCCGAGGACTTCGAGAACGCGCATCTCAAAGTCCTACAGGAGACCGGTCCCGAATTCGAAACCGAAGACATGATTCGTGCCGAATTCGATAAAATGCACTACGCCGTGAAGGGACGGTATCACGTGATCACGGGCGCGCCGCTCGGACCCGCTCAGGCTCAGCCCTCGAACCAAACGTCGGCTGTCAAATTGCCTAAAATTACGCTTCCGCAATTCTCGGGCGATCTCGCACTTTGGCCTTCCTTTATCACGCTGTTTAATACTTCGATTCACGATAACCGACAGATCTCCTCGATGGAGAAATATCAATATCTACTGGCCTGGTTAAAGGGAGAAGCCCTCAACGTAGTTAAGAACTTGCCTTTTTCCGCGGAATATTACACGATAGCCTATGACTCGCTGCTCGCCAGGTATCGGAACAAAAGAAAGTTCGCGGATCATCATTTGAATTCGATACTCGAGGCTAAACCATTGGAATCAGAGTCGGCCAAGGCTCTCCATATATTGTTAGATACGTTTACCGAGAATACACGCGCGCTGGCCCTGATAAAATTTCCAACCGATTCGTGGGCTTTCGTTTTGCTAAACTGCTTGTTAGACAAGCTTTCCCGCTCATTGCGGGAAAAATTCGAATCTGCGCATCGAGCTGAAGAGATACCGCGATATGCTCAACTTACTAAGTTTCTTTCCGAGCATTGTGAAGTCCTTGAGGCCGTCTCGGGTGCGTCCACCCTTTCGACCATATCAAAATCCGCGTCGGTCTCGTCGTTCGTGACTCATACGGCGGACTGCCCTGTCTGCAAGGAGCAACATTACGTATCAAAATGTTCTCGGTTTCTGAAACTTTCGTCGAAGGAGAGACTTTCTACCGCTCGCGATTTGAAATTATGTATCAACTGCCTTCGCTCGGGACATGGCATTATGGCATGAAGAATTGTCCTTCCGCGTGAACATGTCGATCCTGCGGAATGAAGCACCATACGCTCTTGCATTCGATGGACAATTCACCGAATGGGACTAGTTAAGTTTAGAAAATACATTGTATTTTGGTGAGCGGTATGTTTGGTGCTCGCCTTTGTAAATAGTTTCGTCATTATTAGTATTAGTGTTAATATTAGTTACCTTCGTTAGTATTAGTATTATCGGTACATTACCATATTTTCGGTAACTCGCGCGAAACGTCGGCAGATCGCTCGGATCGGTATCGATATTTTCGCGACTCACCAATCGGTGCTGCCCTCACACACCCTTCGAGGGCACCCGTCATAAGAGGAAGAACAAATTGCTCGCTCGTGGCACATTACAGGACCGCAAACTCACTCATCGTCACGCCGTCGAAAGACACTCATCGCAAAACGGTCTCAGCGTGCACATCCACACGAGCACGTTTGAACCTACGGAAGGCTGAATAGTGCTTGCTCCTCCGAGAGTGCGATCTCGCCTGCCTTGCTGCCTTGCCGCTCCGCCTGCTTGTTCTGCTTGCTGCCTGCCTGCTTGCTCTGTCTAGCCCGCTTGCTGCTTGCGCCTGCTAAGGACGGACGAATCCCTCCAGGAGACGACGGCCGACCGAAAGGTGAGTCGCTTTTGTTTATTTCGCTTAATTCGCATTGAGGAGACGCAACACACCTCCTCTGGTCCTTCGAACCACTGACCAACTCGCAACCGGGGCTTTACACCCCCCCCCTCCCCCCGAGACAGAATTATTTTAATCACAAAGAATTAAAGAAGTAACAGCACAAAATAAAAATATTTAATTAAAATAAAATAAATAAATTTTTCTTGTAAGAAAACTTGGCGCTGCTTTTTTACTCCTGTCGCATTCTTCCCTAAATTATGTTTATTGTTTTTTTATTCAATCAAAAATCTTAGTACTAATGTTTAAATTTCGAAGTCTAGCAGCGCCACGTTTTTTTACAAGAAAAATTTATTTATTTTATTTTAATTAAATATTTTTATTTTGTACTGTTACTTCTTTAATTCTTTGTGATTAAAATGATTCTTTGTAATATTAAAAATTTGTTAGGGAGAATTAAGAAGCTATTACCACTTGGGTTGGAAGACCCTTATTGAATAGGAACACAAAAATACCACTTGGGTTTTATTTTTTAAAAGTAGTTGCACAACCAATTATTTTTCAAAGTAATATACATATTCTCTTTGCAATTGGCGTAATTTAATTTGAAGATTTCACATCTTTTTTTGAAATACATGTCACTTGAATTGAGTTAGGTAACATAATTTTGTGAAGGAAAAATAGAGCTACCACTTAGGTTGGATTTTTGAATTTATTAAAGAGACATGGTAGTGTCTCGCGCCAATACACGCGCGGCGCGAGACCGCCGTACACACGTACTCGGAAGCGTTGTTATGCCTGCATTATCAATTTCATATAATCTGCCACATTTTTTATTTATAAAAGTTTATTCAGTAATACGTAAAAGATGGATCTAGATAAAAAAAGTAGTTTTTAGATTACTTTAGTATATTAAAGAAAGTAGCCTTTTAGATTACTTAAAGAAAAAGAAATCATACAAATGTTAACAAATAATTTGTTTTAAAATGACATTTAATTAACTAGGTAATGTTTGCTAGTAATATTGTAAAAGGCAGGGAGAGCGAGTGGGTGGGGAGAGGACAGAGGGGGAGGGAGAGAAGGAGGGCCGGAGAAAGGGAGGGAGGGAAGGAGGGAGGCAGGGAAGGAGGGAGGGAGGGAGGGAGGAAGGGAGGGAGGGAGAGAGAGCGTGTGTGTGTGTGCGTGCGCGCGCATGTTCTATAAAAATATTAAAGAATTAATAGCTGCAAATATGTTTTTGCTACTTCCAGCGTTTAGAATATTTTTGAAGATTAATCCACGTCAATATTATTAACATTTCTTTACAAAGAATGTTAAAAATAAGATGGTTAAGGAGAAGATTTGACTATATTTTCAAGAACACAATGATCTAGCGAACAGTACCGTAAAGCTTCCAGGAGACAATAGGCGCGACGCTTATGCCGCACTGGAACACCTTTTGTTCCGGATGAGCCAAAACAAGAGCAGCGACGAAACCGCCGTAGCTCCATCCCCATACGGCGACTCTTCGTTTATCCACGAAATGTAGTGAGTCCCGTAAGTATCTGGACAATTATAATCAATGGATTTTTTTTAAGCATCTTATAATAAGCATTTTATAATCGAATCTATTGACGTAGTTTTGAACTCTCTATAATTACTTTGAAAAAATAAAAGTACTTTTAAATAGATTTGAATCTGAACGAAATGGATTCGAACCCTTCGTGCGTACTTCGGAAAACAAATATACTTCCAAGAGTTTCAAGTAGATTTGAATCAAATGTGTTCAAATCTTTTACGAGAATTTTATTAGAAATTTCACGTTTCTTCTAATCAAATCGTTTGTATAAAACGACAATTAGGTTAATACACATATTATTTTTTGTTAATTACAAATATTAGATTATCAATAGTTAAAATTAAATATAATAAAAATATGATTAAAAATTTAAAATTAAACTTTATTTCTAGAGCTCGAGTAGGGGAACTGTGTAATATCGCACCCCATTTTTAAAAACCAAAATCTTGACTAAAAACTCCTATAAGAATATAACTAAACAGCATCATTTTATTCTATGATTATCGTAATATAATCTCCATAACATAAATATGTTCAAAATTTACTTTATCTATCTTTTTTGAAGGAAAACAAAAAAGTAGCATTTTTCGACATCGAAAAAAAGTGTTCCTAATATCGCACCCTTACATATTTTTGTTAAAAGTACAATTATGACATACAATATATGCTAAAAATAGAAACAACTCAATATAGAGCACATAAGGTTTAATGTGATAAAGATATCCTTTTTTAACGATTAAGAAAGCCCATGAGGTTTCATGGACTATAGAATGGGGTAATATGGTCTTGCTTGGCCGATTTACTCTCAGAAAAAGATCTTGTTACTCATTGGACAGGAGGCTAAGGCAGCTTCAGAGATATTCTAGAGGCAGACCAGTTAGGAAAAACGGGTGGTATAATGAATATTCCTAGAGGGTGGAATTAGGAATACCACAAGGAAGATACATAACTGATTAAAGCATAATGGTTAGCAACAAACATCTTTAATTTAGGAATAAAATTAGACACAATATCGCAAGTTTTAATGATAGAAATTCGTTCTTAGTACCTTAGTACATATTTTTTTTGCCGTATTAATAACGGAAGATACCTCTTGCGAAATTACGAAACCTCGTTAAAACTATGAACTGCCATGATACTTTTTATATCATAATACTAATTGAAGTAAAACAAAAGATCGTCCAAAGCGGCGTTGTTCAACAGCTTCCACTGCTCACTGACAGAATGCAACATGTAACAGTCTCAATATCGTAGGGTGCGGAATTAGAAACAAGGGCGATGTTAGATAGAGTTTTTATAATAAGAGTTAAGCCAATGTGGTGACGATTTTTTATTGGTCCGCCATATGTTTTAGCCAAGTTAGTGAAAGTAAGACAAAGCTATAAGTGGGAGTGAGACACAAAGCTATAACTGGTCCACCAGTCCGCCATTTATAGCCAAGAAGAAGTTAGTGGAAGTAAGACAAAGCTATAACGGTGTCCTAACTCTTATTATAAGAACTCTAATATTAGGTACAGTTCCCCTACTAAAAAGATTCGTTTTTTTATGATAGAAACTATTTATGAGTACATTTTGAATCCTGCAGATACTCATTTAAGGAGTTTGAAATGAATTATCGGGACCGATTACTTCGCAAGTACAATGTATGAAATATTATTTCTTATGAATATTATTTGAATTCTAAAAAATAAAACTTTATTATTTTATTTGACTCGGATTTTCAAGTGCATATTGAACTTGATCTCTAATTATAATTTTATTAAGAATAAAGACATATTTTATATATTCTACCGAAATTTTGTATGTCTATGCCTTATATAATATCGCGAAAGCTAAAGAATTAATTATTATTAACATCTTTACAAATATATCTTAATAAATATAAAAATAAAATATCTTTCTTTAGACAAATATACTTTAAGAAACAAACAGATATATCTTGATATATCTGTTAATATCTTGCTTACTCTGTAACTTCAAGTTGGTCAGCCACTTCTACAGAACCTAGTCTGTAATAAACCTCGTGAAGCAATTTATAGCCTTGTCCTCCGCTTCCTCTGCCATCGATCTGTGCGACAATAACGTTCCTCCGACTAGCCAAATATGTGTTCCAGTCCACTTTAAACATCTCGGTGACTAATTGTGAACCAGGAGCACCATACCTGCAAAAATAAATACCGTTGTATATAGACTTACTTGGTTACAGCTCATTATATGATATCCGCGTGTTATATCTATATATATAAGTCACGTCGTCTGTCTGTCTGTCTGTCTGTCTGTATGTACGCGAACTACTCATTCGTTAGTGGACCAAATTTTTACCAAAAGTATATGAAATAAGGGTAGAATTTTCCGGGGATGAAAATGTCGTGGTTAATTTTTCGTTACCGATCTTTTTGAAAACCGGTTCTGAAATTTTTTCAAATATTATAAGAATTAATTGACCAAATCTCAAAGAATTGTATATGAAGTAAGGGTAGAATTTCCTGGGAAGTGCCATAAAGTGTATTGTTTTTTGTTACCGATTTTCTGGAAACCGGTTTTTCTAATTTTTCTAATTTTTCGGGAAATAATTGATTGAATCTCAAAGAATTGTATATGAAGTAGGGGGGTAGAATTTTTCGGAGAATGCTATGAAGTGTATAATTTTTTGTTACCGATTTTATGAAGTGTATAATTTTTTGTTACCGATTTTCTGGAAACCGGTTTTTCTAATTTTTCTAATTTTTCGGGAAATAATTCACTGAATCGCAAAGAATTATAGATCAAACAGGGGTAGAATTTTCCGGGGAGTGCTATAAAGTGTATAATTTTTCGTTACCGATTTTTTTGGAAACCGGTACGGTTTCTAATTTTTTTAATTTTTCTAATTTTTTGGGAAATAAATGACCGAATTTCAAAGAGAGAGAGAGAGAGAGAGAGAGAGAGAGGAGAGGAGAGAGAGAGAGAGAGAGAAGAGAGAGAGAGAGAGAGAGAGAGAGAGAGAGAGAGGAGAGAGAGAGAGAGAGAAAGAGAGAGAAAATCTGTTTTTTCTCTAAAGCAATGTGCAATCTATATCTAATTTTATTAAATTTTTCAGTTTTTTCTACCCCTATTTCATATATAATTAATTAAGATTTAGTTAATTAGTTCTAGAGCTACAGATGTTTGAAATTTCGGAGAATCCGTACATAAATAGAACCCTGATAAAGTTTGATCTAATTAACTAATTTTCGATCTATTTCTAATTCTATTATATTTTTCAGTTTTTTCTACCCCTATTTCATATATAATTCGTTAAAATTTGGTTAATTAGTTTTTGACTTATAGAAATTTCAGTAAACTTGACTGTTTTTTTAACAGAAATTTTAAAGAATTATTGAGAATCCGTACATAAATAGAACCCTGATAAAGTTTGATCTAATTAACTAATTTTCGATCTATTTCTAATTCTATTATATTTTTCAGTTTTTTTTACCCCTATTTCATATATAATTCGTTAAAATTTGGTTAATTAGTTTTTGAGTTATAGAAATTTCAGTAAACTTGACTGTTTTTTTTAACAGAAATTTTAAAGAATTATTGATTAATTAACCAAATTTTTTTAAAAATGTCTGTGGTTGCTCTAACTTCTGCAAATATTAAGATATCGGGCTGTTTTTTTTTTAATCGATAGAGTATTGTTTAAAGAAGGTTGGTATTGAATTTGGCAATGATCGGTAAATGGGTTCTTTTTTAAAAAATTTTTGAATTTTTTTAAAAATGTCCGTGGTTGCTTTAACTTTTTTAGGAAATTTTGAGATTGCTCGCTCGCATCTTTGTACAGCGACCGTTTAAGAAAAACAACTCGAAAAAGAGATTGAATTTTGAATGTGAGAAGCCGATTAGCTTGAAACTTGGTGACATTTATGAGTATATGTTCGGCTCAGAAAATTGGAGACTACATCTCGACTACTTCTCGATACAATTGAAATTCCTCAGAATTTTATATCAAAAGAATCTCTTATTGCTGAAATTTTTGGTGATAGAATCACCATGGAACAGATTAAAGAAAATCCAGATCGAACGATTCTTTGTCCTAAGAATGAGGATACATTCAAAATTAATGACGAAATTCTTTGTCTAATGGAAGGAGAAGAAAAAGAGTATCTCTCAATTGACTTTATTGTAAGTGATGATCCACAAGAGCAATTGAATTTTCCAACTGAGTTTTTAAACTCTCTGACACCTTCTGGATTGCCAGTTCATCGACTTAAAATAAAAGTCAGTGCTATAATAATCCTATTAAGAAATTTAAATACTAAAAAAGGACTCTGTAATGGTACAAGATTTATTGTTACTAATTTGAAAAATAATTCAATTTATGCAGAGGTTTTAACTGGTCCTGCTCGAGGACAGATTGTCTTTATTCCAAGGATAGATTTAATTACAAGTGATTTGGAACTGCCATTTAAGTTTAAACGAAGACAGTTTCCTATTCGAGTGTCATTTGCTATGACAATCAATAAATCACAAGGACAAAGTTTAGAAAAAGTTGGGATTTATTTGCCACATCCTGTATTTGCTCATGGTCAACTTTATGTGGCATTTTCTAGAGCAACCAGAAAGGAAAGTGTAAAAATTAAGATTGATGAATTAAGCAATCAAGGACATCTAATAGAAGGAAGTACAAAATGTTTTACAAAAAATTTAATATACAAAGAAATTTTATAAATTGAAAAATTATAAAATTGTAAAAATGAATAATATAATAATTAAAATGTTAATAAAATATATATTTAAAAATTTTTAAATAAATTACATGAAAAATTATAAATATTAAAATTGTAAAAGTAATTTTACAAATAATAATTAATTTTTAGTATGAGTGTAAGTGTGCAATCGGTGCACACTTAAAATGTGCCCGCAAAGCGCGGGCCGAAACGCTAGTTGTACATATAGCGTTGCGTTATTCGCGCCTGTGCGCGCCGCGATCAAAACTGTATTAAACGATCATTGGAATAAAACTTGTTACTTTCTCGTGTTAACCGAGTCTTGTGTCTTCCTCCGCGCCTACTCCGAACCCTGACCAGCCGCGAGCTAGATCCGCGCTTCGGAAGCTAGGTTGTTTTATAGACAAATGTTCGAGTTTTAAATATTTCTTTCAATGAGCAATTAAGTAGGGGAGACCAGGGCACCATGAGCCACAAAAATTCAAACTCTGAAAAATACTTTTAAATATAAGATTTTTTGTCTCAGTTTTTAAAATAATTAAAGCACTATGTATATTTTAAAATTTATTTAGCGTATTTAGCAGATATTGATTAGTTTTTAAGAAAAAAATTAAAACACATTTTTTGAGAAATGACCCAAGGTGTCTCATACCCGGGGCACCATGGGTCTGTCACTGGGGCACTATGAGTCACACACAAAAACTAGGTTTATTTATTCAAGAAATAACGAAAAGTTACAGAAGTTGAAAAGAAATTTTATTTTATACGTTGTCTTATAACACTTTTGTTCAGGATTGGGCAGGACAAACAAGATATCAGAATCCACTACTGAAATATCATTTTTTTAGAGAAAAATAACTTCTGACATGTTTTCTTCAATAAAAAATAACATATTATCAACCTATCATCAACCTGTCTATCATCAATCTTGGTAGCGTGTGTGTCCCATGGTGCCCCGAATGCACTTAATACAGAAAACGGTGCAACATAATAAAAAAAATAAATTGTAACGATGCACCCCTCAGATGCATCGAACTCCCGGCCACCACCAGCCGGATGCCGCCCGACCGACCATCCGTCGGGCGAAGACAGGGCGCGGTGCGCCTACATTTTTTTAATCGCTCAAAACATTATCGTGTGCGCAAGCAATTAGCGGTTCGCGGCACCGATATTCCCCTCGGAGCTCCGACAAGCGCCAACGGGAGCCGATCTTCCTCTGTATTTATTTGAACATTCAATAAACGTTGTTTGTGTGAATTAAAATCTGGTTACTGCCTCTGGGCCTTCCAATTGAACCCTGGTCCGGCGAGCTAGTCCGCGCTCGATTAATCATAAAACGACAGGTCGTTACAAAATGATACATGATTATCTGTAGTGTAGTAAAATGACAAAAGATGCTAGAAAGTTACACCTAATTTTTAGTACGTGTATAGCTGTATATTTTACTACCAAAACAATATTAAAACATTTCTAAATGGTTTAAAAGTTATTTACGCATCACGAAAACCATTTATGTCACGTGCGTCTCGAGACTACGGACTTTGATGACTACCATCTAGATACGAAGTATGGGCAACGAAATAACTGTCACATGATACTAGTTGAATCAACCTAAACGTTCTGGATTACCCTAAATAGTCAATGACCCATGGTACCCCGTGGCTCATGGTGCCCCGGTCTCCTCTACAGTAACTATATTTATTTATTTAATCTTTAGGCATATTAAAGAAATAACTCGCATTAATGCATCTATTATACGCACTCATTAAGGCTCCTATTTACTCACTACAGCCATCTTGGATTGATGACGTCAGAAGCGAGAAAAATATCATGAAAATTCTTGCAACATACATTAAAATAAAAATGTTTTTTTTAATAAGATAGCGTTTATAACACAGCCTCACATAAAAAAGTGTCGTGAGCAAGAAACTAGACCCCACCTATCCTATGGTTTTTGACCCGCTGATTACGAATCCGAAGGCCGTTTTATCAAATTGGCTCTAGTTCTTACATAACCTCAAAATTTTTTATTTTTGGTAAAAATTTCATTTTTTTTCAGATACTATAATTTTTCGGATTAAAATCAGGCAAAGAGCACAACTACATATTTCCGCGATAAATAACACAGCCCAACAATAAAAAAAGTAGTTGTATCCAAATATATTTGAATACAACTGCCATTTTAGGTCAACTGCTGTGAAAATGTCACTGAAATTCGCGATACATATGTTTTTCTGAACATTACTGTGAAAATTTATCACGTTACATTTAAGAGCAAGTTTGGGACGTTTTTTACGTCATTAGGTGATTATATGACAAACATTGTTGTTATAATTTAAAACAAATTATAAAAAAAATAAATTAGATTGTTTGCATGTAAATGATATTTTTTTCTATAATTATTTTCTTAACAAAGAAAATAATGTAACTCAAATAATGTTCAAATAATGTAAAAATAAAATCATTAGTGCATACTCTATATGTACAGGGTATCGCATTTTAAAAGCGACAGTCAAATATCTCGCGAACCGATGATTTTATTGAAAAATGTTTCAGACAAAAGTTGTATGGTTTGGAGGGGACGCATGATAAAAATATGGACTTGACCTTAAGTGACATGTCAGGTCACTTTTCAAAGTCAGGCCAAAGTTATCAATGTTTTCTTAAATGGAAACTCCTATATTTTTATTATATAATTCTTTTCTATTAATCAATTTGAACAACTTTTGTCTAAAACATTTTTTTATTTGCCTGATATTTTTTTAAACATTCAAGAAAAACTTTTTCAATATTTAGTTTACGATATCTCGATAATTGTTTGCCGGAGGGAAAAGTGCCGGACTTCTTGACTTGATTTGATCTCAAGCATATGCTGTTGCATAGTCCTCGAAAGTAGAATATTATTGTATGAATTATGTTACAACATAGAGGAGACCGGGCCACCATGAGCCACAAAAATTCAAACTCTGAAAAGTACCTTTAAATATAAGATTTTTTGTCTCATTTTTTTTAATAGTTAAAGCACAATGTATATTTTAAAGTTTATTTAGCATATTTGATAAATATTGATTAGTTTTTGAGAAAAAAATTAAAACACATTTTTTGAGAAATGACCCAAGGTGCCCCATACCCGGGGCACCATGGGTCTGTCACTGGGGCACTATGGGTCACACACAAAAACTAGATTTATTCATTCAAGAAGTAACGAAATACAAAAGTTGAAAATATATTTTATTTTATACATTTTTTATCACACTGTTCAGGATTTTACAGGACAGACAAGATATCCAAACTACCCACTATTGAAATATTATTTTCTGGAAGAAAAACTTATTTCTGACATGTTTTCTTTGATCAAAAATAACATTTTACAAAAGACATAAATGTACTTTTTTTTACAAACAAAAAAAATGTTCATACTCTTTTACAAACAAAAAACAAATGTTCATACTCTTTTACAAACATATTTGCGCTGAATTATCTGATAAACAGACACCTAGGAAAGGAGAAAGGGAAGATGACAGTTCTATTTGTAGATCTCAAGGCGGCTTTTGACTCAGTAGATAAGGAAGTTCTAATCAAGACAATGAAAGAGAGAGGTGTGAGGCAAGGACTGATAGACAGGGTAGAGGAAGTGTTGAGAGAAACAAAAAGCAGTGTGAGAAGGGGAGAAGAAAAAGGGGACTCATTCTGGATGGCGAAGGGATTAAGACAGGGATGCCCGCTAAGTCCGATACTGTTTAACTTACTAATTGCGGACATAGAGGATCACATGAAGAAGGGCGGATGGGGGGGGGGGGTGTGAGATTAAAGGGAGAAAAGGTATACACATTAATGTATGCAGATGACATAGCAGTACTAGCGGAGGAGGAACAGGATATGAGATCCATGATAAACAGGCTTGAGGGGTATCTAGACAGGAAGGGACTAACGCTGAGTATAGAGAAGACAAAGATAATGAGATTTAGAAAAGGAGGAGGGAGGAAGAAAAAATATGATTGGAGATGGAAGGGAAAGAAATTAGAAGAGGTCAAAGAGTTCAAATATCTGGGGTACACATTGAAGGAGAATGGAGGGCAGGAGGCGCATATTAGAGAGTGAAGAAGGAAGGCAGTAAGAGTAATGAGAGAGGTGTGGGGGATAGGGAAAAGGATGTGGAAAAAGGACTGCAAAAGAAGGATCTGGCTATATGACACCCTGATATGGACGGTGATGGGATACGGGGCAGAAATATGGGGATGGAAGGAAAGGAGGGAGGTGGAAAGGATACACGAGAGATATCTCAGATGGACACTCGGATTAAATTGGAGGACGCTAGGATATATGGTTAGAGATGAACTAGAAAGGGAAAAGATGAGAGCTAGAGCAAGTAAGAGAGCTTGGAAGTTTGAAAGAAAACTGAAAGAAGGTAAAGGAGGAGAAATAGCGAGAAAGTGTTTGGAAGAAATGAAAGAGAGATGGAAGAGGGGAAGGACAATAGGAAGATGGGAGCGGGAGAGAGAGGAATATCTGGAAGAGATCGGGGTAGAGAAGTGGAAGGGGAGGAGGAGTTAGAAGAGGAGGCATTGGAGAATAGAGAGAAAAGGGGGCAAAAACAAGAAAGGATGGAAAAGATAATGGAATCGAAATACAATAGGTGGTATAAGAGTATAAGGAAGGACGGGATACCGAATTATCTAAAGAAGGGTTGGGAGGAAGCAAGGTGGAGTAGGGTTGCTAGATTTAGACTCGGTAACGAAGTCAGGGAAGGACTATACTGGGGAAAAGAGGAGGACAAAATGTGTAGAATGTGTGGGAGGGAGGAGGAAACATGGGAACATATTTGGGAGGAATGCTCAAGATGGGAGAATTGGGAGAGGTCTGGCAAGAGGTGGTAGGGAGGCTCCTGGGAGAGGAAGGAGAAGGAGAGGAATGAATGAAAGCGATAGAGGAGATGAGGCAGAATGGAGGGAGGAGAGAGGAAAAGGAGACTATTCGATAGATGGTAAATATGATCTTCTATTACAGATAAAGACAAGGGAGAAGGAGAGAAAGTGGCAAGAGGAGAAAATGGAGTTTAGAGGGAAAGTAGAAAAGGAGACGATGAAGAAATTGATAAGAAAGCAGATAAAGGAGTTAGTGAGAGAGTCGAAGGAAGATACAAGGAGACGAGACGAGGAGATAAGGAAGAAGAGAGAGGAGATAAAGAAGCAGAGAGAGGAGATAGAGAGCTTGAAGAGAAAGGTACATAGACTAGAACAAGGCGAGGAGAGTAGAGACAGGCAGGAGGGAGAGAATTGGTGGACTGATGATGAGAGGAATGATGAAGAAAGAAGAAAGAAGAATGTGATAATAAGAATAGAGAAAGATAAGTGGACCAGAAAGGGATCGAACTGGGAGAAAGTGAGAAAGCTGTTCGCAGAAGGCCTGAAAATAAAGGTAGAGGTGAGGGAAGTGAGCGTGATAGGACAAAGAGGAGATTGGGTGACGGTCCTAGTGAGGATGGGAAGAGAGAAGGATAAATGGAGGGTGCTAGAGGCGAGAAGAAGGGAAGGGAACAAATTAAGGATTAAAATGGACGAGGACAAGTCAGTAGAGAGGAGAGTAAGAGAAAGAGAGGAGAAAGAAAGGAGTAAAGAAAGGAGGAAGGAGGAAGGCGGAAGGATATACAGGACAGCGGACGAAGAGATAGCAAGTAAGATGGAGGAGAGCCTTCTGATGGAGTCAGACGAGGACGATGAAGATAGAAAAGGAGGAAAAGCGAAGGCAGAGTAAAGAGAAAGGACAGTGGCAAGCCGGAGGAGGTGGAGAGGCGGAAGGAGGGGAGGAAGAGCTGCGAGAGGAAGAAGAAAAGAAGAGGAACGACGAGGGCAAGAGAAATGAAAGAGGATGGACGACGAGACCGCGAAGAAAATGGAGGAGAAGATGCTCACGGATACGGACAACGACGAGGACCACAAGAAGATTAATGAATGAGATTATGATATGAAATATTGTGTGTTACTAAGATTGTTATTTGTACAGGGTTGGGTACGTCCCTACAAAACGCCCTTTCAGACCCCTTGGGGTAATAAAGTATCATTTCTATCTATCTCTTTTACAAACAAAAAACATAAACGTTTATACTCTTTTCTGTATTTAATTCATTAATAACTCTCTTTATTAATAATTATTCATTAATAACTCTCTTATTTTCCTTTTTTTCTACTAAGCTTTTTTTCTCCGGAGAATCAGTCAAAATTTTGCTGCTATCCTGCTGTCTACGTTTTCTAGTTCCATACTGATGTATTGTCTTTGGATAGCCTCTAATTTCTGCGCGACTTTTAAACTGGCTTGGGACCTCATCAGCTACTACTTTTTCTTGTGCTGTTGACTGTAAATCTTTATCTATCAATATCCTCGATGGCGTGCATAGGCGTGTGACCTATGGTGCCCCAGCATTGAGTGTCCCATAGTGCCCCGAATGTACTTAAGGGGCTTCCCTAGTGTGACAGGGCATAAAATAAATGATTTTTAAAAGGAAAACGACAAAGCCAATTGATGAACAACTTTTCCCACATATTTTACTATATTTCAAAAGTGCATACACATTTTTTCAAAATTTTATATCTGTTATTAAGCCCGTGCCAGCCATTTTTTTGGAGCGCCGCGAAAAAACGGTGACCACGATTGCAGTCGTTGTAGTTATCTGAAACAAAAAAGCAAAAAGATTCTTAATCTACTTGAGTGTGGCTATCGTCTGAAGCAGAATCATGAAAAAATATTGAAAATTTAAAAAATTATAGCGATTATAATTATTTTCAATTTTCAGAGAACAAATTTTCAATATTTTTTCGTGATTCTGCTTCAGACGATAGCCACACTCAAGTAGATTAAGAATCCTTTTGCTTTTTTGTTTCAGATAACTACAACGGCTGCAATCGTGGTCACCGTTTTTTCGCGGCGCTCCAAAAAAATGGCTGGCACGGGCTTAATAACAGATATAAAATTTTGAAAAAATTTGTATGCACTCTTGAAATATAGTAAAATATGTGGGAAAAGTTGTTCATCAATTGGCTTTGTCGTTTTCCTTTTAAAAATCATTCATTTTAGGCCCTGTCACACTAGGAAAGCCCCTTAATATAGAAAACGGTAAAATGTAATTAAAAAAGTAAATGATATATCATTATCTATAGTGTTATAAAATCACAAAAGAAAGCTAGAAAGTTGCACCTGAGTTTCAGTACATGTATATTCTACTACAAAACCAATATTAAAACTTTTTTAATCAGTTAAAAGGTTACTTATGTATCACGAAAATCATTTATGTTACGTGCGTCACGAGACTTTGATCACTATCACCTAGATACGAAGTATGGGCAATGAAGTAACTGTCACATGATACTAGTTATACCAACCTAAACATTCTAGATTATCCTAAACAGTCAATGACCCATGGTACCCCGTGGCTCATGGTGCCCCGGTCTCCCCTACATGTTTACAAAAATTGGGTTAAATAGATATTAGGAAATTAATATTCTGTTGGATAACCTTTATGTTTTAATATTTCAGCACATCTTTGGTACCGATCGAGTCTATTAATTCAATGCACTTGTCTACTGTAATAGTATTCCATGCTGTTTCTATTGCAGAGTACAGATACCCTGAGATTTTTGTTGAGGAACCGCAGGTGTTCGGGAGATGCAGTGTGAATGTATCTTCTTTGCAAACGAAAGTCTTTATTTTAACACGCTCGACAATGGTTGTGTGCTCTGTGTCGTGTACAGTGTGTATTTGGCGATCGAGAGCGCGCCGCTTGGTAGCCGGAAAAGGCACGCCGCCTGGTGTCGAAAAGCACGCCGCCTGGTGTCGGCTAATGACTTGTTGTGTATGCGCCACACGTGGAAGTGAAGCGTCGGAACGCTAGTTACAATTTACCGCGCGCAACTTAAACTTAGTATTAGGAATAGGAAACGCGAGAAACTAAAAATAATCTGTATTTATCGAAGGAAAGATGCATTATCTCAACAGTTTCGACTGTTCTTTGCGTTTTATAGTTGTTCTGTGTCAGCGTAGATGTTATTCACATCGACTCTGTCTTTTCGTATAACGTTTATTTTATTATTTACTTCGATACAAGAGGTTTTCACTCGGTGTCACTGTAACTCGCAAATTAGTCTATGTACTCCCGAAGCAAGTACTCGGTTTTATTTACTGTTCCGCGCTCGGAACTGCGTGAGACCGGGATACGCCTCAGGACTGTTGTCCTGGATCACCGGTCTGACGACAACGCCTGGGGGCTGTTGCCCTGAGTCGCCTGACGGACACACGACAACGCCGGGGAGGTTCTCACTCTAAGTCGCGTTTGCTCGGACGCACGATTTTAGATACTGACTCGTGGTGTGTACTGCTCTATGGCTGCGGGCAGAATGAATGTTTTCAGCCGTCGCGATCTCCCCCGCCGTCAGCGTTCCGCCGAGACAGTTCCCTTATTGGTCGCTTCGATTGGTGAGACGCGGATGAGTGGTGACCGCGGTGGCGACGGCGTCCCCGCGATCTTCGGCGCCGCGGCTCCCTTTGACTCGAGCCGCCAGACGGAAAGTGTGGCGACAGGATCGGCGCTAGATTCGCGGGTGTTTACCTATCCGTAGCGCATATGTGTCTGTATGTCCTATGTGTGCGCCCGAGTTGTTCGTCTCTTTATGCAGCATATGTTGTGACAGGAGAATATAATCCTTCCCCTCGACATCGACATTCGATGTAATAACCGATCCGATAGGGCTGCCGATTGTCGTACTGACCGCGCCGTGCGAGCACCGAGCCTCGAAGACCGCCGAGACAGAGGGCCAATAGCGTAGCCGCTCGCGACGGAATATATCGACCGATAACGACTAGGATCGAAGGTGTGGTCGCGTGGTAGCAGGGCGACCGAGAGATCGACGAAAAGGGACTCTCTCGTCGGTCTTCGGCGTGAACAGTCCGAATCAGATTTTGTCATATCAGAGCGTTGGAGAACTTGCTCGTCGGTCTTCGGCGTGTAGGGTCCGAGTAATTTTGTCTGCCAGTTGAGAATATTGTGGAGCGTTGTATTGTACGAGTGTTCCGAACGATTGTCAACGTGATATCGAGATTGTGAGCGGGCCGTACGCTGTATACGGTAGCAGCAACATAACCTGTATGTTAGTTTAATTAAATTAATACGCTTGTATAGCTTGTCTATCTCTCTTCTCTTGACTTTCGCAACATTCCTTGGGTCCCCGACGGAACTCCCCTTGAGTGTCTCATAATTAGTCGCGGATTAATAAACGTGAGTTTGTTAGTTCTCACAAAACTAACTGGCGCCCAATTGTCGTAATATATTAGTCAATTCCTAGAGCCCTGGCAGCCCTTGACCCAGGCCGCGCCAGGTGTCGGCGTTACACGCAAAATTAATTCGTCAAAGATTTTAACGCCGGTCTCAATGTATATGTGCATATACTTCTAAATAGCAAGCTCGTATGTATATACAAAGAGTCAAAGAACGGCCAGTAACGAGCAATAAACGAATATTATAATTCAAATTAATACATTACAATGTTGGTACGTTTCTGCACACTGTGCTTTCTTCAGCCAATTAATCAACCATCCTACCTCCAATCAATAATGATCAATAAATATAAAATTCTACATCCAATAAATACGGTAACATTGTTGAATAAACGCTGTTCTATGTATAATTGTACAATGAGTAGACGCGGAACGAAAATTGTCGAACAAAGTAACGTAGTATCGACGCATTTTGAAACCTTATTAGACCGTCCAAATCAAAGATCCATGATTCATTCCTCAGTCGACAGTGGGAATGAACTGAGTCAGTCAGCGAAGTCTGCACGTCACCATAAGAGTCAATAATTAAAAGTCGAAAGCGTCTGAACTGTAAATGCGATGCGTCATACGTGGGGCAAACAAAGCGACAGCTTAAAACAAGAATTAACGAACACAAAAACAATTATAAGTTGGATCCATCGAGACATTCAGTTATCACGGAGCATAGGCTAAATTTGGATCATACGTTTAATTGGGATAATCCTGAAATTCTAGATTTTGAAACAAACTATTACAAGCGGCTCATATCAGAAATGATACACATAAAAGAGCAAAAAATGGCATTAACTCTCATAAGGATACGGAATTTCTTGATGGTTCTTATTTTGGTATTTTAAGTGAGTTTGGCAACAACTCATAGGGTTTTATTTATTATTGGATTGACGTCCCTCGTTATTCGCCTGTTTGTTGCTGTCATGCGATAATGCTTAGTCACACATGAGATTCGATACAATACGGTTCTCGATACAGCTTATTCCCACAATTATCTTCAGTACGTATAAATTCACACAGTTTTTGATATAAGGAACTCGGTGAAACATTTTATACTGATTCCATATTTACAAAAATTTTACAGTTCAGACGCTTTCGACTTTTAATTATTGACTCTTATGGTGACGTGCAGACTTCGCTGACTGACTCAGTTCATTCCCACTGTCGACTGAGGAATGAATCATGGATCTTTGATTTGGACGGTCTAATAAGGTTTCAAAATGCGTCGATACTACGTTACTTTGTTCGACAATTTTTGTTCCGCGTCTACTCATTGTACAATTATACATAGAACAGCGTTTATTCAACAATGTTACCGTATTTATTGGATGTAGAATTTTATATTTATTGATCATTATTGATTGGAGATAGGATGGTTGATTAATTGGCTGAAGAAAGCACAGTGTGCAGAAACGTACCAACATTGTAATGTATTAATTTGAATTATAATATTCGTTTATTGCTCGTTACTGGCCGTTGTTTGACTCTTTGTATATGTGCATATGTTTATATGTATTTATGCGCATATATGTATTTATATGTATTTATGCGCATGTCGTGGACGACTTTAGTGGATGATACGTAACAATAGTATAAGTTCTCAATTGGATTAAGATCAGGTGATTGGTGCCCAGCGAGAAATGACCCATCGAATCGACGTCTAATTGACGTCGAAATCATCGATATTACATCATATCGAAATAATGCTCGAAATTTGAAGCTTATTTCGATGTTTGTGCTATATGACATTTTTTAAAAGAAGAGATTATTTGTGACATACATTCATCGCGCCAGACTGTAAACAGGCAAATTATGTATTTTCTGTTAAGACATCGATATTTCATCATTTCGATATCGATTCAAAGCTATTTTAATTTGCCTGTCAAATATATAATAACATTGCCATTATATAGAATACAATAAATAATAAAAAATTATATTGTATTGGCAGACATGGATAATGTAAATATTTTATGATTTGAGCATTATAATAATTGCGTTACAATATTAATTTTTTTAGGCTTCCATTTTCATTAAATAGTTACTTTATAACTGTAAAAGTCACAACAAAATTCCTGTTTGTAATTTGACAATTTTGAAAATTAAAATATTATATAATAGGTACATTTTCAGTACTACATCCGCTCATTTATTAAACAAGAATTTAAATTAAGCAACTAATTAAATTATTAATATTAAATATTAATACAATAAGATATTTGTATTTACATTTATCAAAATAAAAAATAAGTTCAATTATGAAAATAAATATTAATAACACAGCCCCACAAAAATAAATAAATTTTCTGTCCGGCGGACCGGACTAGTCAATTCTTACGTATTTTGGGTCGCTGAATCCGAATCCGAGGTCAGAATTCAAAAGTTGGTTCGTTTTTTTTTTCTAATCTCAAAAAACATACTTTTTTAGTACATTTTGAGCCGTAATGAAAAAGCGCGAGCTAGTTTCGAAATTGTGACCGTGGATTCGGATTCAAAAGCTTAAATTACATAACAATTGACTAGATTTTTAAATAAAAAATGGCAGATCCAATATGGCGGACCCAATATGGCGGATGGTTTTTCAAATTGATCCGATTCGCTTTAAACTTGGTACTCGGGGGTTTTTGTGGTCGCTGAGTACGAATCTGATGTCAGTTTTCCAAAATTCTAAATGGCAGATCCAGTATACTCGATGAGTTTTTGAAAATTGACCAGATTCGCCTAAAATTTGTTACTCGAGGGTTTTTGGGGTCGCTGAATACGAATCTGACGTCAGATCATAACATAATCACACTGAAAATGCAGTTTTTCCCACATGACTCTGAGAAAGTACAAATCTTATATATTTGACGTCCAAGACCACAATAGCTATAGTCAAAGTAGATCCATGACTTGATCCTTCTGCAACCAGGGTACCTCCACGTGGTGATGGTGGGCAACGGATTTATTCCGGCGAAATTCCTGGGTTAGATAACTTGACGCCGTCATGGCAGAGGGTAACAACCTTTTTACGCAGGGTCTCGGAAACCCAGTATCGGCGACTGGTCAGGGTGGGAAAGCGGGTCCGCAGCCGTCGTCATCATGCAACCGCAGTTCTGTAGTAGTGGAAAACTTGGCTACTACAGAATGTAATGTTACAAGGAAACTTCGTTCGCGAAAGTTGGCTTCAGGTGTAGCCAAAGAATTATATCATAACTGTGATAAGAACAAAGATGTCTTTTGCTATGTGTGTAGCCTATATGAGGTACCAAATAACCGGAGAAACATAAATCAGAGTGTAAGAGAACTTTATTTACAATACTTCGGTTCTGAAATTGCGAACGAAGGATGTGATTGGGTTCCTCAGAAAATATGTAGCTCTTGTCATTTAATGTTGCGAAGGTCTCAAAATGACAGAACAAAACTAAAGATGACAGTACCTTCAATATGGAAGAAACCTCTGACCCGTGAAGATTGTTATTTTTGTATGACAAATTTGCATGGAATAACCCAAAAAAAGTCGACATTCTGCTACGCTAACGTTTCGAGTTTAACGAAACCGATATACATGTCTATATCCGATGAGGTTAATGATCGAGACATGGATGCAAGGATCACCTCTGATGGAAATGTAATGGAAGTTGATGAAAGTTCGGATGAACAATGTGAGAGTGAAATAGGAAGTAAGTGTAATAGTGAAACTAACTCAAGTAATGATGAATATTGTCCAAAAAAGTTAGGAAACATAACACAAGAAAAAGTAAATGATCTCGTTCGAGATTTGGGTTTACCCAAGGACGGGGCAGAATATTTGGCGTCATGGTTGAAACACAATACTGCAGCAGCAAAAGCAGTTAAAGCCTCCTACTATCGAGAACGGGAAGTAGAATATCAAGAATATTTTTCTCAAGAAAAACAGCATTCATTAGTCTATTGTCACGACGTTAATGGATTAATGAATATACTTAAACTTGGGTGTTACAAGGATGATGAGTGGAGACTCTTTATCGACTCTTCTAAGGGAAGCTTGAAAGCAGTGTTGTTGCATAATACTAATGTATATGCCTCCATTCCTATAGCGCACTCGGTGAAGATGAAAGAAACTTACGCAACTCTCAAAATAGTTCTAGAAAGAATTAAGTACACAGAACATGAGTGGCAAATTTGCGGGAATCTGAAAATCATCACTATATTATTGGGTCAACAATCCGGTTACACGAAATACCCGTGCTTCCTATGCGAATGGGATAGTAGAGACCGAAATAGTCATTACAAAAAGAAAGAATGGCCGAAAAGGACATCTTTGCAACCTGGGTCTAAGAACGTTATAAATCAACCACTAGTTGAGTCTTCAAAAGTCCTTCTTCCACCTCTTCACCTCAAATTAGGTCTTATGAAACAATGGATGAAATCTCTAGATAAAAAAGGTAAGTGCTACTTGTATCTAGAAGAAAAATTTATTAATGTCACTGAAGCGAAATTGAAGGAAGGAATTTTTGATGGACCTCAGATACGCAAGATGTTAAAAGACGAGACTTTTGTTACCAAAATGAAAAATGATGAAAAAGCAGCATGGCTAAGTTTCAAGGATGTAGTAGAAAATTTTCTTGGAAATCACAAAAGTCCAGATTACGAACAAAGAGTTGCGAAAATGGTAGAAGACTATAGAAAACAAGGCTGCTTAATGAATCTAAAACTGCATTTTTCTGATTCTCATATAGACTACTTCCCAGAAAATTTAGGTGATTTTAGCTAGGAACAGGGAGAAAGATTCCATCAGGACATTAAAACAATTGAGCATCGATATCAAGGCAGGTGGAATGTGAACATGATGGCTGATTTCTGTTGGAATCTCAAACGAGATATTCCTGTGGAACAGAGGAAACCTAAAAGACAGCCATTGCGCAGATCTTTTGAAACTAAAAGAGTAAGATACCATAAAAAAAAGGAGTAATTCTTCTGTTACAGTCGTATCTTTTTATAACCGAACTCTCCATAACGAACTTACTTGTGGTTAGAGGATGCGAAGGGCTACATGGGACTGCATTAGTGAGATTTACGACTGTGTGAGTGACGTAATCAGACCAGTCGCAGATATTAGGTTGAAAACCCTAAGAAGGCGAAATTCCTGGGTTAGATACGTATCTATAACGCCGGAATAAATCCGTTGCCCACCATCACCACGTGGAGGTACCCTGGTTGCAGAAGGATCAAGTCATGGATCTACTTTGACTATAGCTATTGTGGTCTTGGACGTCAAATATATAAGATTTGTACTTTCTCAGAGTCATGTGGGAAAAACTGCATTTTCAGTGTGATTATGTTATGATCTGACGTCAGATTCGTATTCAGCGACCCCAAAAACCCTCGAGTAACAAATTTTAGGCGAATCTGGTCAATTTTCAAAAATTCATCGAGTATACTGGATCTGCCATTTTGAATTTTGGAAAACTGACATCAGATTCGTACTCAGCGACCACAAATACCCCCGAGTACCAAGTTTAAAGCGAATCGGATCAATTTAAAAAACCATCCGCCATATTGGGTCCGCCATATTGGATCTGCCATTTTTTATTTAAAAATCTAGTCAATTGTTATGTAATTCAAGCTTTTGAATCCGAATCCACGGTCACAATTTCGAAACTAGCTCGCGCTTTTTCATTACGGCTCAAAATGTACTAAAAAAGTAAGTTTTTTGAGATTAGAAAAAAAAACGAACCAACTTTTGAATTCTGACCTCGGATTCGGATTCAGCGACCCAAAATACGTAAGAATTGACTAGTCCGGTCCGCCGGACAGAAAATTTATTTATTTTTGTGGGGCTGTGTAATTGGACTTATTAAAAATTAAATAATTTGTTCAGATATTGCGCTTAAATTCTTTTCGCGTTTTACAACGCCCGATCACGTTTCACATTAGATGGCGCGACGCGCGAGTCGCCACTCTCAAAGAGCCCCCACCTCCTTCCTCACTCGTTAGGTGTCATGGCCGCACTTGCTTGCGTTTCTTCGAACGTGTCGAGTCCGTCACCTCTTTCTTAACGGATTGATCGTTGCGGCGCGTGTTCTGGAGACCAACCGAGCGAGAGTCGAATCACCAGGGAGAGCTCACCGCCAGGAAAGGGAGAGCTGCGGCAGCTACCGTCCGAGAAGGAGGATCGAGGCGAGGAGTCCGGTCCAGCGAGCGGGGCCCTTAAGAGATTCTCATTGGGACGCCATATTTGAAGACAGACATTAGTCAAAAAAGTACAAGGGCCTCTGCTAGAGTTTATATTCGTCTTGAGATCTAAGAATTACTTTTATTCTTATGGCTCTGGCTTGAAATTCTAGCCCAAGAACCGATCTTATAGACATTAATGCAGAGACCCCCTCTCTTTTCATTTCTTTTTCTTCTTTTTCTTCATAATCGGTATTACGTTTCAGTAAACATTCGGACTCACATTTTCAATCAGTAATCCAGACATCTTAATTCCGTCCTGTAAGATCTGGTTTTTTATTTCAGTTCATTTATTTTCTATTCTATCTTCAGGACAGATTACTGATTTGGTTTGCTTTTATTTCAACTAATGTAAAAACTTTTTAGTTACTCTCAATTTCTTTCACGTCAACATATTTTCTTTTTTTTTTAAAGATAACTACACATAATAAAGACAAAATTGACTTCAAAGGAACTCTCTTTCTGTCGCTCACCTATCTAAGAATTCTAGAGAAACTTGCCGTGTTTGCCATTACTTTTTAAACATAATTAAATTAAATAAAAAAATTAAATAATTAAAAATAAATATTAAAGACAGAAAGTAAAAAAGTTTTTATATATAGGCACCTATATACAGGCATTATACTAATTATAATTGTATTCAGCAGAAAGCTGCTTTGCAACTGCAGTTGTAAAATTCGTGAATTTGATTGGTGTATTACTCTTAGTTTCGGCCAAAATTAAAAGTATACACCAATCACATTCACAAATTTTACAGTAGGTAAGGTATGGGCGTTCTAACTAGGGAGCTCCGAGGGGTGGTGAGGGGCGGGGGGTTACCGCGGGCGGGGAGGGAGAGGGGGGTACCGCGTTTTCGGGCGCCGCGGGAAGGGGGCGGGGGGTACCGCGTTTTTGCCGCTCCGCTGGCGGGAGGGGGAGGGGGGGTACCGCGTTTTCGGTCGCCGCGGGGAGGGGAAGGGGGGTACCACGTTTTTACCGCGCCGCGGGCGGGAGGGGGAGGGGGTAACGCGTTTTCAAGCGCCGCGGGGAGGGGTCCGCGGGGTGAGGGGACCCGCGTTCGCGATTTCGGGCGCCGCGGGGGAGAGGCGACCGCGTTCGCGTTTTCGCCGCGCCGCGGGGAGGGGTGACCGCGTTCGCGTTTTCGCCGCGCCGCGGAGTCCGCGTGCAACGGCCGCGCCGGTCCGCGTGACGTCACACGGCACGCTCCCGCTCGCGTTATCTCCCCCTCGTAGATGTTCTTTCGCCCCCCCCCCCCCCATTAGCACGCGTCTTCTCGTTCGCGCGGTCTCTCTCTCCCTCGCGCGTTCTCGCTCGCAGCCCCATTCGCGCGCGACTTCTCGTTAGCGCGCTCCCGGCCCCGTTCGTGTTCTCGCTCACGATTGCATATCTTTTCTTCGCCAACGATATTTAATCGTTTAGATCTTAATATTTAATTTTTAATATTACATTTAATTAAACGATAAACGAAGACAGCTTAATGACAGGGAACGGTAAATGAAAAGGAAAAAGAATTAAAACTTTTTTAACCATATTATATGCATTTATTTATCATGTAGCGCATTATACACAATAGTATCTGCAGCATACACCAACAGTTCGCAATCAATAATCGAAGTTTCATCATAAACTTCATGCAAGATTGTAACTGCATTACATTTATCGGTGATACAATTTTGACGTAAAATTATTTACAAATTGTTTAAATTTTTCACTTACGCCATGAACATTTTGACATAGTTGAAAATATACATTTTCGACGCAATGTCCTAGTTCAAACAAGAAGAGTACGGTTGACGGTTTCATGTACAAGCTGGTGTCGCACGACGTCAATTTTACAATATCTGCGTCACGTATTTTAACGAGCTCCAGATCTCGAAACGCTAGCGATGATGGCGCCGATGACTGCACGAGTCGCTAAATATCTACACGTTTTTCGATGAATGTTACCCACGTTGCATGAGGCAGAATTATCCGATTGCCTCGATTATCGCCAATAAGTATATCCACAGAGGACATAGGTCCCACGTTGATTCCAACATCCAAAAATTTATATGCTGTCGATGTTAAGGCAAATCTCCTTCCCAAAATACGAGGCGTGTAGCGGGGTTTATCAAAACTGAAAAAAATACAATTATGTTTATAAAAGTTTTTTTTTGCACAAGTATATACGAAAATTAGCGGTACTTACTCATTGTGCTGCTTCTCGCACGTTTCATCCTGAATCGGAACGTAGTAGTTCGGACCGTGAGTGTTCATCGTAACTGGAGGCTGTTTGCGACGTACTCGAACCGTATCAAACTCTTGACTGGGCGCGCCAGAATCCTCGTAGACAATTTATATGTACAAAAATGCGAATCTTGCAAATTGCGCCGATGTAAGGCTGCTGCTGCGAGCATGCCATTTCAATTGCAGATCCGCACCCACCACCACACCTCTATCTCTATCTCAATAATGGGGCTTATCGGTCTCAAACAGTCGTTGGTCGCTTGTATCGCACGACTCAAAGGTCTGAAAGACTCGGTACGTCAACGTTTCGTGCATGTGGGTGCAGGATACAGTGCGAGTGAGACAGGACTCAGATGGCGCGAGATAGATACGGCCTTTGAAAGTCGTATACTGACCGGTGTGGTAATAAATTCCAAACACATCGACCCTCATCAATTTCTCAAAGATGCGAGAGACATTGTACTCGATCGTGTGCGGAACGTCATGCAACGACATGACAATGTGAAGATAAACACAATGTTTAATGGTGAATTTGTTGCGGGCGACAAACGCGCGAATAAAAGTATCGCTACGAGAAACTATGAACTCTTTCGTGAGTCCGATCTGTGTGAGTGGTACAAGCGACACGTCATCGAGCCTACCCTAGCAAAGCTGGAGGAATTCCAGGAACGTGATAGCGGATGGGCGTTGTCGCGTATACTTAATTTGACAGTTAACATAAACAAATATAATCCATTGCACGCGGGGTGTTTTGTGGAAATACCGCGAGAAATTAAAATGAAGAGAGCGATGATAAACGTGCGATCAATGGACAATGCATGTTTCGCATGGTCAGTGGTGGCTGCTTTGCATCCAGCCCAAAGAAATGCAGATCTGGAATCGTCGTATCCACATTACACGTCGGTGCTAAATCTTACAAACATTAAGTTTCCAATGACGTTGGATCAAATTAAACGGTTTGAAGATCACAACGACATCTCCATCAACGTGTACAGCATCGAGAAAAAAAACAAGGAACATGCTATCTTGCCAATACGGGTTACTGGTCGAAAGATGGACAGGCATGTAAATCTGCTGTACGTGCATGACGACAATGTTGGACATTTTGCGTGGATCAAGAACCTATCCCGCCTCGTGAGCTCGCAATTGAGCACGCACCATGGTCGGAAATACTTTTGCGATCGGTGAGTATACATCCTAATAAAAATAAAAATAATTTTACGTAAAAGATATATATATTAGGGTGGAGCGAACTTGCATATAAAAAACAAAATTTTTGAATTTTATAACGCTACTAGGCGGAAAAGATGCGAATATGTCTAAAACTAATATCTGTAAAATTTCAACTTGATCGGAGCTCATCTTCTGCCTCCAACTTTTTTTTGAAAATTTTACTAACTGTAGGGTGAAACGAAAAAAAAATTTTTTGAATTTTATAACGCCACTAGGCGGAAAAGATGCGAATATGTTTAAAACTAATATCTGTAAAATTTCAACTTGATCGGAGCTCATCTTCTGCCTCCAACTTTTTTTTGAAAATTTTACTAAGAGCAAAATTTTGAAAATTAAAAAAAAGACGCAGCTGAAAATTTTTTGGAAGTTTTAACTCTATTTTTATCAACAGTCCACAAATCTTGATTATTACAATACTTCAGCATACTAAACCAATTAAAATATATCAGAGCAGGCCATTTTTTACATGTAAGAACGCAGAATTTGTGTGTATGTGTGTTCGTGTGTACCACAGTGCTTCGACATCGGCGGCGAGGCGAGACCGCATCAAATAGGTGACATCGATCTGCGATTGTCTTTTAGTTATATCCGTTTGTTTTCTGGTTACCGGACCACGATTCCACGATTGCGCCCGGAAACGAGTTAGAGTCGGTCGACGACAGCGAATCTGAGTATACGTTTTATCCTATCTATATCCCACATACAAAGCAACAGAAGGGAGGCATTATTTTTATGATTTTTTAGGGGTGTCAATAAGGCCGTTTTTTGGCCCACGTCAGAATCGCTCCACACTGTGGTATTTTCTTCCTACCGATGTAGCTCACAACCTCCTAGAACCGTTTGCTGTTCGAGCAATTAGAGGCTGAGAACGGGCAATTTGAAATCTAAAAAATTAATGGAGTTTTTCACATGGTGGTAGTGTCGGTCTCATTTCAGCATGTCATTGTTGGGAGGGAGGGAGGGATGGAGGGTGGGAGGTCGCGGGAGGAGGGAGGGAGGGAGGTAGAGGGGGGAGGGAGGGAGGGAGAGAGGGAGAGAGAGAGAGAGAGAGAGAGAGAGAGAGAGAGAGAGAGAGAGAGAGAGAGAGAGAGAGAGAGAGAGAGAGAGAGAGAGAGAGAGAGAGAGAGAGAGAGAGATTGATTGATTGATTGCTTTTTATTATGCCATAGTCGAAAGACTTTAGGCAAGTGATGAATAATACAAAAAAAATATAAAAATATAAAAGACAGAAGTTGATGTGAGTTTGATAGAAGTACAGTACTGTAAATACAAAGCATGAGCATGCTCTCTCTCATAAGACGAGCAACCAATGATCCTGCATAAAAACAATTGACAGGATGTAGAGTACGGTGCAATAAAATATAACCAATTTCAATAATATACACTATAAAAACTAAGAACTAGCGCAACTTAACTAATAATAAGTACAATGAAAATAGAATATGATAAGAAGCAAGTAATACTAAGCGAACTAAATAGTGTATATAAAACTAAGAACTAAAGCGCATCGCAATCTACAAACTAATAACAAGGTAAGAAAGCACTAAGCTCTATAGCAAAAACTGAAAACTGATGTTATCCAATTCCATGCGCAAGCAAGTCGATATATCCACAAAGGGAATTAGCGTTAAATTTGAGCAATACGGATAAGAAAATTTACATGTTGCATTATGCCGAACGATGAACGAGCTTAACAAGATCAGTATCGGAATCAATATGGATAACAGGTTCACCATCGGAATATTTAGCACATATCTGGCCGTTCGTTACCCAGACATACTTATACGACCTCTCCTTAGCAATACTCTTAGCCCGTTGTAATATATCATATGTGCTCTTGGATAACAACTCATTGACATAAATGTTACAATCTGAGTTACCACCGCATACGTCTTTT
The DNA here is from genome assembly GCF_030848795.1 of Temnothorax nylanderi. Classification (NCBI taxonomy): domain Eukaryota; kingdom Metazoa; phylum Arthropoda; class Insecta; order Hymenoptera; family Formicidae; genus Temnothorax; species Temnothorax nylanderi. The sequence continues at coordinate 25,331 of NW_027249460.1, read as the reverse complement.
CGTTTAAGTACACCCTTTGCCCGCTTTTTGGAAATAACAAGATCGCGAACGGCACTCGAGGCCAAGGTGACAATGATCGAACTAGAAGATGCAGCAACTGTGGAAGTCACTGACAGCGCTTTCTTAACAGCTCTAACGCCGAGAATATGGCATGATAAGTCCGGGACTTCTAATGCCTCTAGCACATTCTTGGCGAGCTCAGATGGAGCAACGGATAATGCCGATGGTAGACCAGATATGATCAACTCATTTCCACCATGAGTTCCCTGAAAAGACTGAAATGACTGAGCAGATTTCAAGTCTTGGTTTTCACGAATAAGTTTCACATTTTCTTGCTCCAATTTAGCTATGCGTTGACAATTCTGAGCGACAGTGTCAGTAAGACGATTTAAGTGATGGAGTTTATCGCTTAGTTCTTTGTTAGTACGTTGCTGACTGTCAATAAACGCAGACAGCTGCGCATCTGACTTTTCCATGAAAGCGGAAAGCTTCGCATCTGACTTTTCCATGAAAGCAGAAAACCTTGCATCTGACTTATCCATGAAATCAGAAAACTTCGCATCAGATTTTTCCATCTGCTCAATCAATCGACGCAAAAGATCATTGGTAGAGTCATGTATAGTGTCATGCACAGTGTCATGCGTAGTGGAATGCGTACGTGCACCGCCGAGTGAGGCATCAACAATGTTAGATACTTTATCACAATAATCTGAGGAAAGTACACGGCGATCCTCACTCGGAGTAACCGGCATATTTAAAAATTGTAATTTACAACAAGCACTAGCAGACTTCGTACCGACGTAAGCTTTGACACAACCCGGATGAAATGCTCTATGACACTCAGCACATGAAGCAAATTTACCAGCAATCTGCTTAGTACACTTAACACACGTACGCTGCATGTGTTATCTACAATCGCTTAATCACTTAAAAGTAGAGTTCTGTAGTATCGATCCGCGATCAGAGTGTTCCGTATAGATCACAAGAAATATCGCAGAGTCAGCAGTCACTTAGATAGCACGTGTTCAGAAAATAGCATGTAGATAGGGAAGATCGGCAACGATAGGCGCATGCGCAGCTGAGATCAACGTCTTCCACAGGAACAGCCAAGAATTAGGTTAGAACAAGCGATGATATTTGGCACAGAAATGCTTCTAATTAGGTAGCAAGCACCAGAAAGATAATAATAGCACGTGACAAGCAACAAAAAACCTGCTAAAACCTGCAACAAAATGGCCCGAAGGCGGCTTACGGCAGAAAACGGATTCACTTAAAGCAGGAGCAAAGAGAATAGACAAGCAATGATACACACAGAGAGAGAGAGAGAGAGAGAGAGAGAGAGAGAGAGAGAGAGAGAGAGAGAGGGAGAGAGAGAGAGAGAGAGAGAGAGAGAGGGAGAGAGAGAGGGAGAGAGGGAGAGAGAGAGGGAGAGGAGGGAGAGAGGGAGAGAGAGAGGGAGGGAGGGAGGGAGGGAGGGAGGGAGAGAGAGAGAGAGAGAGAGAGAGAGAGAGAGAGAGAGAGAGAGAGAGAGAGAGAGAGAGAGAGAGAGAGAGAGAGAGAGAGAGAGAGAGAGAGAGAGAGAGAGAGAGAGAGAGAGAGAGAGAGAGAGAGAGAGAGAGAGAGAGAGAGAGAGAGAGAGAGAGAGAGAGAGAGACTATTTGCGTGTCTTATTACATATGTCCTTCAGCTTGATCAAGAAACTTTTTACGAATTCGGTCCGCCATATTGGATCCGCCATTTTGAATTTTGAAAATCTGAAGTCATATTCGTGATCAGCGACCCCGAAAACCCCCGAGTAACAAATTTCAGCTGTTTTCCGTGTAAAGAAAAATGTATGCTTCAAAGGGTTAAGATGGTTATAAAAGATATACGGGAGACTTATCGATGTCATCGTAAGATGTATCATACTACGGAGAAGATTATGCAGATTACAGATGTATCTTTTCCGTAATATGAACCGACATTATTGCGTGTTAGAATAGAAATCTGAAAAATCGAAAATAGCGGAGTGCCGAAACTGGGTATAGCACTATATGTAGTGCCATGTGGGAACAACTTTATTTCAATACATTTATACAATAACACAAATTTATATCATACAAATTATCAAAGAAACGTAGGGGAGACCAGGGCTAAACCGCCAACGGGGTTGAACCGCCAAATCAAATATCTCGGAACCTGTATATTGTGCGAACTCGCTATTAACATTGTAAACGCTGCTTATGGTACCCATGTGACTAACGGAGTTTCGCCAGGTTACCTGCCGTGTTATGATTTTTACGAGGGCAAACGTGTTTTCGGAAGGTGAAAGTGAAATTTTCTGCGCGTGGAAATATTGTAATATCTGCAATAATGTTTGCTCTCCAAATCTCGAGGTACGTGATTACAAAGAGTAATGCATGCTGAACACGAATCCAGTGTAGTTTTTTCATTATCGTTGATGTCTAATATTTCGTGGGCGATCAAACCTGAAACTTGTGCTTGGGGCCTATCCGTCAGTAAGCACCCGGGGCTGGTCCGCCAGTCTCGTCACTGTGGCGCGCCGGGCGCACGACTTCAGCTCACGGCGATTTCAGGTTAGGTTTCCCACGAGCGTGATTCTGTCTTCCCTTGCACGTGCGTCAGTTTGTGTAGGAGGGAAATGGTACGCACGTATCGTCGCAAAACGGGTGTTTTGGCCGACCGAAAAGATGGCGGACCGTTGTTTTTGAGATCGCTCACGCTCACGGCACGGCGGCGAGGTACGGCGAGGCACGGTACGGCTCTGAGATCCCGCGATTTCCGCGCGAGAGTTGACATGCCGCGCGCGCTGTAGATCGTCCCGACTCCCGGCCGCGGTAAATCGTCGTTGTTGGTCGTTGTGTCAGTGACAGTCGCGCGTGCAACGCATCGTCCAGCGTTCGCCGCATCGTCTCGGCGTCATTGTCGCCGCCGTTGTAGTGGTGGTGGTGTCGGTGGTGGTCATCGTCGTCGTCGTGGTGGTCGTGGCCGTTGTCGTCGTGGTGGTCGTGGCTGTCGTCGTCGTGGTGGTCGTGGCCGTCGTCGTCGTCGTCGTCGGCGCGTCGAGGAATCGGCGCGAGGACGCCGTCGAGTCGGTAAAATGGTCGCGCTCCACCGCGAGCTTTTCTAACCCCCCTGTCGCTATTTATCGCTCCCCCGCGAGAAACGCGGCTTGGTTAGGTTGCTCGATGGTCCGCGCTGATCCTATGGCACCGGAACGCCGTCACGCGTATTCCCCGTGGTTGCCCGCGTTGACAATGTGACGTGCCGTTGGGGAGTTTACGATTTGGTTAACCTCTGTATTCACGTGCCTAAATTGTTTTATGGAATAAGTAAAACAATTATTTTTTAATAATGTTTTGCATAAAAAATTTAAATAAATTTTTATATTTTTCTCTTAAAAAACAATTATTAAAATGTATCATATCATTTTTCAGGATTAGATGTACGTATATGTATTAAAAATGCAGTGTGGCGGATTAGCCTCGGGGGGTGGCGGTTCAACCCCGGCATTTTTGAGATTTTAATTTTTCCACCGTTGTCGTTTTTGCTCTACACCGGTTAAACAAAGCAACATAGATAAAAATTTTCTATATAAATTTTGTAGCTAAAGGTTCACTCTTTACAGTGGTATACCAGTTTTAACTAAAATTATTTATTTTCTTGTTAAAAATCGGCACCGAAAAAAAACTGGCGGTTTAGCCCCGGTCTCTCCTACATATTTATATCGTTCTTTATATAAAAGAAAAATTAAAATCGTTATAGTACATTCGAGTTTATATTCGAATAGAATGCCACACAAAAACATGCAAACTTAGATTACTATACTCATTTTATTACCTAAATAGAATATAAAGTATAATTATGTCTATTTCTTAATTAAAAAAAAATAATTTTTTATAAATTTACATATAATAAATAAATACATTTCAAAGATGTAATATTATAATAACATAAAAGACATGAATCAGAGTAATGTAGAAGTAATCAACTATTTAATTAATCTAAATATTTTAAAAGCAAATCGATAAAATTATAGTCAATCATGTATACCTATAAATAATAATCTTTTGACTTTTGAACTAAATGCCGTTACATATTTATATTATCTCTGATTATAATTGTTTGCTTTATATAATTTAGAATTTTCGTAGAATTACAATACAGTCGTAGAAAAATAAAATAATATACTATCAATTAGACATATGTATATAATATAGCACCACAGACGCGCGCTTCGCGCGCGCTATTTAGCTTTAACATTATGCTATTACTATTACACTATTAATTTCTTGATACACACAACTGTCAAAATATACGATGACAGCTGCAAATGAAGTAAGCGCAGCGAGAAAACCAATCAGCATCGCGGAAAAGCGGCAACAATAAATTCGACTATCGACTTAACATGCCTTTTTTTAGAAAGGATTCTTTAAGATTCGGTCAATTAATTCCCGAAAAATTTAAAAAATTTTGGTACCGGTTTCCAAAAAGATCGATAACAAAAAATTATACACTTTATAGCACTCCCCGGAAAATTTTACCCCTGTTTAATCTATAATTCTTTGAGATTCGGTCAATTATTTCCCGAAAAATTATAAAAATTGGAAAAACCGGTTTCCAGAAATCGATAACAAAAAACTATACACATAGTGGCACTCCCCGGAAAATTCTACCCCTATTTCAAATACTTTTGGTAAAAATTCGGTTCAGGGTTTGAGATTCGGTGAATTATTTCCCGAAAAATTGGAAAAATTAAAAAAATTGATTTCCAGAAAATCGGTAACGAAAAACTATACACATAGTGGCACTCCTCGGAAAATTCTACCCCCATTTCATATACTTTTGGTAAAAATTCGGTTCAGGGGTTTAAGCTGGGCGTTGATGAGTGAATGAGTGAGTCAGGACATCTTCCTTTATATATATAGATATCTTGAAAATTGTTTAGATTCTTCAAATTTAAGTTTGCTTAGTAATTCTTAGCTAATTAAATTAATTTTATATCTATTTTTGAACAGTTAATTTTTTATTTAATAATGTTTATACCTCTAATGTTATTTATGTACTTGTCGTACATTTTTATAAAATATTTTTATAATTATTTTTTAAAATTATTTTTAGAGAAACAGCTCTAATCTATGATGAAAAATTAGATTCTGTTATGCGCAAAATAGATGTGGCGCGATTAGTAGCACGTGCGGTAGCACATCAATGCTTTAATTATTTCATCAGCTTTTCCTCGAGGTCTCATTTATGGATAAAGGAGGGAATTCATACGCTATATGCAGCAGATGTCATCAACAAAGTAAATTCCTTAATTATTTTGTACTAGCTGTTTTACTTACACAATTGTTTCTATTGGTATCGCTTAACATTATGTGAGCTATGTAAAGTTTAACACACCATGCAGAACATAAGATAATGACATTAAAGTGATGTTGATATGGCATTCATATAACTTTTAAATGATGAATAAATTATCATGATGATGTCATCATAATATCATTATGACTTTTACGTTCTACAGGGTACCTTGTAATATTCCGCGAGAATTAGACTATCAATTTTAATCGCTTTAATCTCAAATTTTACGGATTTCAAGAACGTTTCAATCTATGTTAAGATTAATCCCTATTTGTTCCTTCTTAAAAGATAAATTGGAAAACGAGTAACTTTTGTCTAAAACTTTTTTCCTAAAAACAATTCCATGAAAAATTGCAATCGTTTTTGCTTTAAAACTAGATCGCACATTATTTAACTTTTTAGAATGTTAAAACGTTTAAAGTACAGAGAATTACTGGAAATTATTTATTCTATAGGACAACACGCCGATGACTTTGATCTTGAAATATGTTGTCAAGGACATGACCCTGAGTAATCTTCACAAGTTTTAGTCAGCGGTCATTATTCATTAAATTGTTATTAACAAATGTAATTAAGAAATATAACAGTTTGTGTCAATACCAAGAAAAGTAATTTGCTGATGTTACGTCCAACCCCTGGATTAGGATAAGAAAAACTGGGAAGCGAAGGAAAGGCTAACCAGGGGGATAGGGGTAAGGGAGGACGCAACCAGATACTCACAAATGTCGCTCGCAGGTACGCTCTGAGGCGCGTGGCGCGAGCGGAACGCACTTTTCACTGGCTCAGGAAGGGTCGACGTCCGTAGGGACGGTAGGACGCCTTCCTAGAGCGGTGCGATCGTCGGTCCTGTTTTAAGTCAGGAAATTTAATCCCTTTAACTTAGGATCGGACCCTGTGCGATCTCGAGAGGTGGGGGATGAGTAATGGGTGAATCTTAAGTTACAAATAAAATGAGGTGGGAACTCACAGTTAACATAAAAAAAACATTTATTCTAAATATAATTTGAACAAACTATCGATATTACAGTTTAGTAAGGCATAGGCAACTTAAACGGAGAATTGAAATATTTTAAAGTGAAAGTGTTTGTGTAAGGTGTATTCATCGCGGGTGTTACACTAGTGCGGAGGTGATCGGGCAGTATTTTTGAAGGGGAAACCTATTCAATGCACATCCTGCCCGCTATTATTACAATTAATCGTAGAATAGAGTTTACATGAATTTAATTAAATATGTGTGCGGTGTGTAGGTGTATTTGAGTCTAAATTTAAGATATAAAGAGATGATCGGAGGGTGAAGACGGAGAGACAGGATTTAACAAATAATTATAAGCTATGCGTCGGGGAAAGCTGAATATACATGTAAGTTAAGACAAGGAAGATAAAAGATTTTGTGGTATACCTCTAGTCAAGAGTAACCACCTCAGGACGGGTCAGTTCCTCGAGATCAAGAGTCGAAGCGGTCGAGGAGGTCGGAGACGGACTTCGGGAAGAGGAGGGGGAATCGGGAGGTTCGAGCAAGGTGGCGGGATCGCGGTTGACGGGGACCACGCGGAATGGGGCCACCCGACAAACAGGGCGAGAAGGTGCGGGGAAAGGCCGTGAAGGTAGAATAATAGGGCGAGGTGGTACGACGGGGCGACTCTGCTGAGAGGAACAGGGTTGCTCCGAGAAGGTTGGTGGAGGCGGTGGACTGGCGACACGCGAAGGACCGGGTTTAGCTTGTTCGTTTTCTAATCTCCTTCGCTCTTGCTGCTTCCGACGATCACGCTCGTGTTTTACGGCCCTTCGAGATTTCTTAAGGGGGGGACCGCGGGATTCCACTACAAGTTAATAGCTTGTTAATTGTTAAAAACCGTTAATCGCGGCAAGTCGACTCGATTTTGGAGGATTGGAATTAAAGAGAGAGAGAGAGAGTCTGCTGAGGTTCCCAGCAGTAAATAGAAAAGAGATTACTCCGAGCCCGCCGATAAATCAGCTAACTCAGGAGTAATATAAAAAAAGAAATTACTCCGAGCCCGCCGATAAATCGGCTAACTCAGAAGTAAAATAGGAATAAAGATTACTCCGAGCCCGCCGATAAATCAGCTAACTCAGAAGTAATATAATAGAGATTACTCCGAGCCCGCCGATAAATCAGCTAACTCAGAAGTAATATAATAGAGATTACTCCGAGCCCGCCGATAAATCAGCTAACTCAGAAGTAATATAGGAATAGAGATTACTCCGAGCCCGCCGATAAATCAGCTAACTCAGAAGTAATATAATAGAGATTACTCCGAGCCCGCCGATAAATCAGCTAACTCAGAAGTAATATAGGAATAGAGATTACTCTGAGCCCGCCGATAAATCAGCTAACTCAGAAGTAATATAATAGAGATTACTCCGAGCCCGCCGATAAATCAGCTAACTCGGAAGTAATATAGAAAAGGTGATTGGAGGATTAGAGGGATTAATGTTTAACCGAGAGAACTTCCGGACACACGAAAAAATGGGGATAAATAAATGAAGTGTATATACGACTTACTACTTGATGCTGGTTGGATTGGGAGTAGAAATAGCCGGAACCGATGATCCTCGGGCTCTCAGAGTAGAAATAGCCGGAACCGATGATCCTCGGGCTCTCAGCGAACACTCGCAATTTCAACGCGCACAACTCAACTTGGAAGTCTGACTGCAGGGTTCGAAGAGACCGAAGTTCAGGAGGTGGAGATGAAGAAAAATAAAAATGATGCTGAGCGCTCCAATGTCGGGGTTTATATAGGAAAGTTAAAGGGATGGAAGGGATGAATTTTGTGTGGGATGTGTCTGATTTTCGTTTAGGGAACTTCTGGTTGGCGGAATGTTTCTAATTATTGTTTAAGGGATTTCTTATTGGGTGGGATGGTCTTCACCCAAGAGCTGGGTTCTTAAGTTTTCGCCTATCCTAGAAAGCTAGAGACGGTTGTCGATTTTTCCGGGTGTTCATTGGTGAGTCCCCTCGTAAGGCCCCCACTGTCTTGCTGGGGGTGCAACCTATCGTTTCCTTCAGTGACTCATCTGTTTTTCGACTATCGCCGATTTCTCTTTTATTAGGGTCCCTTATTTATCTCGCGACCCTGCTCGAATTACCGACAGACGACGCATATGCCTCCAATCTCAAGTGCAGTTTTATTGCAGTTTTATTGCTAAGTGCAAACAGAAACTTCCGCCACGTGCTCTTACAAGATTTCCAAAAGCACGTTTTAGATCTCGTTTCTGTTTGTCGGAACATTGCGCGGGAAATCTGAGCTAGTCGCACGATACAGTACAGATCCCCATCAATTCCCTGTCTGGAATTAAGGCCCCTTTTACGCGTCGTGTCGCCGGGTTTATAGTTATGGGCCCGATAAGGTTGCTGAGAATCTGGTCACCATACGCCCCGTCTGTCACCAATTCGTAATCTGGAGGGTTGGTTTCATTTGATCATAAAAAAAGGAATGTGAGGAGATCTAAACTCACTCCCCGATCGACAACCGTCCGTGCTCAAGAATTGTGTATCCTAATCTTAAGGGCCACTCTCAACCGTCCGTGCTCAAGAATTCCCGCGAAAAAGGGAAATCGTGGAGTCTGCAGGACGTAACACTGACATGTGTACTGTCTATGCACACATAGGTATCAGCAAATTAGCACTTCCTTTAGCACTGACTCAACATGGTATATTTCTCAAACTTTTTTGTTTATAATTTTTAAACAAACAATGACGGCCGACTAAAACCTTTGGAAGGTTAATTACTCAGGGTCATGTCCTTGACAACATATATATGTCAAGATGAAAGTCATGGCGTGGTGTCTTCTAAAGTAAATAAATACCAAATTGCTCTCCCACATACAATAATTATTCGCATTTAGAACAATGTAATAATATAAACAAAAAAACAGTAAAAACTTTTTGCAAATGATTCAATTATTGATACGTTTCTATTATGTTCTACTTATTAAGCAAAGAAATTACAAAATTAATTTTGTTTAAAAAAAAGACACTTTTGCGATAATATTGTAGAAAATAAGTAATTATTAAGAAATTAAATTATTAAGACAACACTGTATAAAACTGAAAGATTTTATATTTATTTGAAATTTACAATTAATTATTACAATTAAATTTACAAATTTACAAATAAGTATATTTTCTCTGATTTAATATCCAGCCATCAACATTTAGCATATCAAAATTTTCGTTTCCAGTTTTATCCAGAACTTCGAATGTGGGATCTGTTTGTAGTCCAGATCCAACAAGAATCTCTCCGTTTGGATACTCATTCCATAATGAAGTCTCTTATGACAGAGGCCAACAATGCTGCAATAAATTCACCTTTATCCTTTTCCTGTTACATCAAAGGTAAAATGTAATTAAAGTGTTTTTAACAAGTATAATTAAGAAATCGTCTGCAAATTTTTGAAAATAAATTACGTGGAAAAATGAAAAAAACTAACAAGGAAACCTCGCAAACTCGAAAATTCTGATTTTAATAAAACTTCCTATACATGTAGGGGGAGTAAAAAGATGAATTTAGATATTTTTTGTAGCTGCCCAAAAACGGTTTTAAGGGGTGAAACCACTCCTCATATGTAGAGCGGTTTTTACTTTTCTCGATATATCTCGAAAAATATTTGAGATATCAAAAAATGTTTCTAATAAAAATTTTATAGTAAAATCTCCTCTATTCAACAACATTAATAATATTTTTTAAAAATAATTTTTTAAACAAAATTTTGATTAAAAATTAGAAAAAAAAATTTTTTTTCAAAATTTTATTAATGTGGTTAAATAGAGATGTTTATGTTGTTGAATAAAGGAGATTTTACTATAAAACTTTTATGAGAAACATTTTTTGATATCTCAAATATTTTTCGAGATATATCGAGAAAAGTAAAAACCACTCTGCATATGAGGAGTGGTTTCACCCCTTAAAACCGTTTTTGGGCAGCTACAAAAAATATCTAAATTCATCTTTTTACTCTCCCTACATGTGTAGGAAGTTTTATTAAAATCAGAATTTTCGAGTTCCCTTGTAAGTAGATTTTGTCATGAATTGATTTTGAAACTGTCTACTACAAATTTTGTCGATAAAATGTAAAGAAATATATAACAGAATTTGCTAATAAAATATAAAGTTAGATTGTTTGTAGAAATTGAATAGAGAATCTGCCGTTTCGTAACCATAGACAAATTTTTCTCTTTGCACCCTGATAAATTAATTTTGCTATCAAAATAAAAGAAAACATATTCTCATAATTCGAATTATAATTTATCTTTTCCTTAAAAAATTAAGTATTTTTGTGAATTTATCTCTATCGCAATATATATGTATAATTACTTTATTTTAAAGTATATATATTTTTATATCTATATATATAAAGGAAGATGTCCTGACTGACTCATCAACTGACTATCAACGCCCAGCCCAAACCTCTGAACCGAATTTTTACCAAAAGTATATGAAATAGGGGTAGAATTTTCCGGGGAGTGCCACTATAATATATTTTATCCAATTTTTTTATGTGACATGTATCATCGTAGCACCAGCTATATTACGTATGTTGCAACATGCATTGGGATATGACGTCTTTTGGAAGGGTATCGAGATATTTCTTAGTCGAGAATATAAAAGGTAAGTAATGTATATATATATAATTACTTTCTACCCTTTCTACACATATAAATTTGAATAAGTGTTATGATTAAGGCATAAAATATATAATTTAATTTTGTTTTATTTTTTAATACTATTTCTCTTTTTATTCCGAAATCGTTATTTATTACTTTGTGTATTATTTATTAGTAATATTCTTCTTCTTGTGTCAGTCAATTAGAACTATTATGCTTATGATTTTTGCATTAATTTTGAGCTGATTAGATAGCTCTTAGTCTATTATGTTACTGTTTCTTATTTAAAGTAAATCAGGGGAAGATGCCATAGTTAAGAAATATTATATAGAAATATGAACGAACCAATAGTTATATAACCGCTTCGCAAATTTTGTCGAATAATACTTAAGCTTTTACATAACAGTGCTAAAAATAGCAACCCTGAGAAAGTTATTTTTAAAATGTTGTAATTTTATTATATGTTGTCACGACTTTTTCACTCCTGGAGCGGTCCGGGACGTGTGCCGGATCAAAAGGGGAAAGGAGAGCAGGATGGTAGGCCTCCCCGGTGATTCTCTCGCACCTCCGACACTCCACGAAAAGATTCTAATGTTGGGCGCCAGACGCGTAAATTCGCGTCCGCGAAATCGCGAGAAACCAAAAACGAGACGCAAAACGAAATGAGTCGGTGTGCGAGGGAATGGCTAGCTCGACCTAATAGCAGGGCGGGGTTGATGAAGGGCAGCGCGGTATTCGGCGGGGTGACGCAAAATAATCAAGATCACGAACTCAAGCGGTTAACAGATAAAAGATAACATTTATTCGGTAGAAATTTCTGGATGGAACAGTAAGTGCCAATGTGGCTTTCAAAACAAAAGCAAATAGCAGGTGGTAGATAACGCGGGCGTCAAATTTCGAATACAAAATATGATAACGCGGACGCCAGAAATAAACGGAAAATTACGTTAACTCAGTAAACGCGCGGAAGGCGCAGCAAGAGAACGTGTGAGGAAAACTAAACTTACAAAATCATCGAGATCATATAATTTCACAGCTAATAATAGTAGAAAAGTTCGCGGACAAATAACATAGAATATCGGTACAAATTACGACTGACTACGACATAACGGAAATAATAATGCGCCACGCTTGGAGCGCGTGAACGCAAGTTCCCAAACCCGTGCAGGGATTCTGTCGCCATAAGGATCTTACTCTAACGCAAGTAATAATCTCAATCTAACGCAGGGAATAATCTTGAACTAACGCAAAGAGTAATCTTAAACTAACGCAAAGAATAATCTTAAACTAACGCAACGAACGCGACGCGAGTAATGTCCCAACGCAAGAAGGAACGAACGCAACATGTGATATCGCCAGGGATATCCTCACGCGAAGAATAAGGCGCCGGGGCGCTCGACATAACGCGAAATACTAAACTAACGCGAGAAATTATGCGGAATTACCGCGAACAATACTATAACTAACGCGAAATGACCAATTTATCCTAACGCAAGAACTGAGATTACGCACGCGACTCCGATCGAACGCAACACCCGCGATCGTCAGCGATCGTCCAACGCGAAAAATGATGCGCCGAGACACTCGGCATAACGCGAAATACTCGAATTAACGCGAGAAGGATTACGGGATTACCGCGAGTAATAACGAGACGCAACGTTAGGTCGACGCGAATGGTAGCTTAAGGCGAACCACATCCTACCGCGAATAATATCTCAACGCAGCCGATATCGCGAGGATAGGCTAAATGTCCGAACGCGAATCGTAAGTAACGCAATTAAACCAACGCGAATATCCCTCTGACGCCATTAATTACGCGTGCAGAATCTAAGATTCGACCGGGCGAAATACTACGCATAACGAGACACGCGGTCGTGAACGCGAAGGGCGCGAGAAATGGCGTATTCGCTATATCGAACGTCGTCATCGACGCGCCTACCGCGATCTCCAGAGGTTCGTAGGTTTCGATCGCGATCCCACGGCCACGAGACCATTCCGGTGCCCCTCGCTCTCGCTATCGATCGCTAAATACGCCTTGTCGGCGAATACGCTAATTATCGCGAATATTCCCGAGCGAGAGCGCGACCCGGGCAGCGGTGTCGTGGCTTTACATAAAACGTTACCGAGGCAACCTCACCGTAGGCAGATTCTCTCCCGAGGGTCCTCGCCGTCGTCCCAAGGGTCGTAAAGAGAGCAGCCGGACGTCGTACTCAGCTTCAAAGTGCGACTTAACGCGAACAGAATATCGCGACTGGACTTGTGACGTGCGTCGGTTTGCGAGGACGATCCACGAATGCTCCCGAAATTTCGCTCGATGGCGGAATCGATAGCGCACCCCACCCCGGGCGTACGCGGCCCCGCGACGTTGGGGCGCGGACCAATGAGGGGTGAGCTCGCAGGCTCGCGGCGGATTCGTGCGTAGGGCCGTGAATTACGGCTTTCCGCAGGGCGCTAAACGGCCCTTCGCTCGCGCGGCAATTTTTCCGGGATTCTTCCCGGCAGCGGACGGGACGTTTTTGCCTCCGCGTTCCTTCCTGTCGGTTCGGGAATGGTGGCCAACCATCCCGGGATCCGGTCAGTAATGTGAGGAGGGCAGGTGAGCTGATTTCGCCCCGGCGTCCCGGGGCCCTGCCATTATGGGCTCGCCCGCCGCTGTGTCACGCGCCGCGCGCGTGTTTTCCTGCGCTCCGTCGCTCTCGGCGGCCCGCGAGTTGTCGCTTCGATCCGCTTTCCGTCGTCCGATTTCTCGCCTTGTCCTTCTCGTCGACTCCGCTTTCGCGCCCTCTGCATCCTCTCAGGAAACTCCGGTCTTCGGCTCGGTGAGGCGCCACGCAAATGATACAAAATAAAATAAAGGATCAGAATATCGTAACGCAATTATAATATGCCCCTGGAGATCTCGCATCGATTCGTTGAACCGTCCTCGGGCGTGAAAAAGGTCGCGAAACCCGCGCCTTGTGACGGCGGCGGGGCGCTGCAACTATGCAGCGAAACTGCAACGTCACAATGTTTATCTCTGTAAAACTGACGTCTTATCACCAACGCCTGAGTAAGATGCTACCAGTAATGGGGATGCAAGGGCTGTTAGAAAAATGCAGCATTCAATAAATGAAGTGTGATTTGTATACAAAAACATTGATTCATTTTTAACAATAAAGTTTAATTATTGACAAGTGGTAAACATAATTTCACACAAAAAAAATCTAATAAAATAGTCCATCAAAAGCTAAGGTATTTTTCCTGTAGTGGCATCTTACCTTACTGACGAAGAAAGGCTATCTCTGACTCATCACACGCTGACGTCATAGAAGAAATGGCTATTTGAGTCATAAGACAGCCATTTCACGTGGTTTTAAAATATGTTAAATAAATCCACTTTAATGAAAAGTAATTATGAAAAATCTTATAACAAAGAAGAGTACCTAAGTACAATATTATAAAAAGCTTATTCATCACTTGATTTGAGCAGATTTTTCCAGATTTTTCCGATTTAACACGATAAAATTGGAAAAGCTTGCATGTGTCACTCGTTACATAAACAATCTCACTTCACGTTAATGACTAGAAAACATTACAATCTCTCAGATAATGAACGAAATAGTAACAAAGTGGCATCTTCAACCTACTGGCATCTTTCCTCTTAAGGTGCCATTTCACGTTGACGCTCGACACTCATTTTCAGCAAGCAAAAATCTTCAAAAATAATATATTTTATTTGTATATATAGATAGATATATATTTATTTTCAGCTTAAAGCCAAGAAAAGGACTCGGTTTACAAACATAAACCTTAAACACTCATCCGTTTACACCTCAGTAAGCAAGAAACGTCAAGAAACATTTCAACTACATTGCATTAATGTTAAAACGTTGCTGTAATGTAGTTAAAATGTTTCTTGATGTTTCTTGCTTACTGGGACCTTATACAATCTACTTAACTATTTACAATATTGTGTTCTAACCTACTTCAACTATCTCGTTTTCTACAATTCTACTCTTATCTTCCCTTCAATAAATCTTTCTCTTTCCACAGCCTTTTTAATAACCTCCCTTTTTCTATACCTAAATCGTCGTTGCAAAGCTTATCCAGCTTTTCCTTATTATTATTATCTAGATTATCGAACCAGTCACCTATTACCGTGCATTCTTCCACATAATGTTCTAAATTGTCCTTTCCCACCTTACAAAATCTACACCTTACTTCCTAGTCCTCTAACCAGTATTTGTTTGCTTCCTCCATATTACCATATCTTAATCTTATTAAAGCTCTTATTCCATCACTTACCATTAACTTATCCATATTTTCTTTTAATAAATACCTAGGCTTTTCACAACTTGCACCTATTTCCTTATATCTTTTATTGTACCTCGCGTATATCTATAATTTGTTCTTGTACATCCTGTTCTCTTTCTCTAACTATCTTGTCCATTTCAGTACCCTCCCATCTTGAAATTCTTATAGCCTCAAGGCCCATCCCAACCTGTTATAATAACTCTCCCTTTCTTTACTGAATAAATCTTTCTTCTTTTATTATTTGTAGGGGAGACCGGGGCTAAAACGTCAGTTTTTTTTCGGTGCCGATTTTTAACAAAATAAATAATTTTAGTTAAATGTGGTATACCACTGTAAAGAGTGAACCTTTAGCTACAAAATTTATATAGGAAATTTTTGTCTACGTCGCTTTGTTTAACCGGTATAGAGCAAAAACGACAACGGTGGAAAAATTGAAATCTCAAAAATGCCGGGGTTTAAACGTCACACTGCATTTTCAATACATATACGTACATCTAATCCTGAAAAATGATAGAATACATTTTAATAATTGTTTTTAAGAGAAAAATATAAAAATTTATTTAAAATTTTTATGCGAAACATTATTAAAAAATAGTTACGAGGGTTCCTCTTTCCGCAGAAGTCACTCGCCCGACTTGTTTCACTCCTCGACGTCCGATGACTCTATTCGGTGTCTGAACGGTTGTAATTCTCGTCTCATCCATATTCCATATGCAGTGAGCCTGGAAATGCCCGGAAATGCCTTGGAAATGCATCCGGACTGCTTACTGACCGATTAGCCTCAAACACAAGTTTCAGGTTTGATCGCCTACGAAATATTAGACATCAACGATAATGAAAAAACTACACTGGATTCGTGTTCAGCATGCATTACTCTTTATAATCACGTACCTCGAGATTTGGAGAGCAATAGGCCAGTAAAATTAGCTCGAAAAACACCGAATATCTACAAAACGGATTGACAAGCCAATTTTTTGAGGGTGAGTAGAGGGTCATAGGAGATGCCCAAATTTACAAAGTTCCAACAAAATTTCCCTGTGCGTCGGCGGCCATCTTGAAAATAGGGGTGAATATTTAAAGTTTGAATATCTCGGCTCCTATTGGTCGAATTTTTTTCTTTTTTTTTTTAGTTTTGTAGGGAAAAATATTTGCTACAACTTTTGTTTGAAAAAATTTTTAATAGCTGTCAAGGAAAAAAGTTACAACCAAAAAGTGCCGTCAATTAGGGGTTGAACATTTTTATTGACACTTATATCGCCCCCTGTTAGTTTGATCAAAAAAATGTTCAAATAAAACTTGTAGAGGATTCAATTCTCTACAAATTTCGTATATATTTTTTTGCGGTGACTCAAAAAACACCAGAGATAGAGAGCGCCAAAGTTGAGTGTGTCTAGTAAATGCTCTTTTTCGTGGGGAAAATTCAAGGTTTTATTGTGAATTGTCGTATATTATAAAACTCTTTTCTGCACCACCACTGAGGTAGAGTTTTAGGCGCATTTTTTTTTACGTGGTATCTCCAGTAGATATAATCCACGGGTCCGAGAAAGTGCCTTTCGTTCTATATATTGAAAACAATTTATGCAAGTCTTTGCTTTTTTTGTCGCTGGGCATAGCATATTTCTTTCATCAATATCATCGTCATTGATATCTCGACTTTCTTCGGTGACGACTTCCTCACTTTCTTTGCCACGCCTTTGAGTCCCGTTTCTTTTTATTAATTATAATTATTTGTAAAAGAAGAACGCGAAGAGTTTCAGGAACAGCGTCATCAGCATTTTCCATCATTTTATCTGGAGGGGGATAATTTTTTGTATCATAAACCCGTGAACGTACATCTTTAACAATAATGGCAGCAGCTTCTCGAATTACTTGCAGTTTTCCATCTTCTACATTTGGATTTTTATTTTTATACCAGTCTTCGGCGAGCAACTTATGACCAGTACTCCGAAAGCAAACGACAGTCTCGCGCCGGTTTATATCAAAAATTAATATGTCATTTCCATATTTTTGTTTCAATCGCGCTTTAACCGTACGACAATCTGGATGATAATCTCCTTCGATTTGACTCATCAATTCACTGATCGTAAATTGGCATTCGTCTGAATTTTCCGCAAGAAAAGAGTAAATATACTCCATAGCTGTATCGATATCATTCGACTTATTTTTTTTTTCTTTAACCTGGATAGTTAAACGACGGCAGCAATCGTGGTGATATCGCCGCGCTTTAACCACAGTCAGATCCGGAATCGGACGGATACGGTTCATTACGCCCCGGGCAAAATCATCGTTGCGATCATTCAAATGCTTGAAAATTGTATCTCGTATGGAATTACTTTTCACTCCACAAATTATTCTTCGTCTGTCAACGGGCAATGATTTTTGCTGTTTTATAAATACCTCATCAATTACTTCGGCGCAGAAAAGACAACGTTTTTCAAAATCGAATGCCGGTGGATGGTTCGAAGATTGCGATGACGACGGAGAAGATGGAGGTGATTTTGAGGTCGAAACAGCACAGTTGCTCCGACGACGAATAGCCGCTGCAGCCATTCTATCGTTGATGTATGCTTTTCGACAGTGCACGTGCACTGTGATGTTGTTGACGTCCTCCAGCATGCGCGTATGTTCCTCGTCGCCCCTCTTAATAGCAAACGAATGTAAAGTTTGCACACCTCTTTTTTGAACGACAGTAATTTCGCCGTCGCTCAGCGCTTTCCCACAAATAAAACACTCGCTCGTTTTCGTGAAATTTCACTCTGAAACGCTCGAAATACAGTTCACGACTGATCGAAAATAATATACAATAACACACAATAACACACAATGACACACACAAACAACACACACACACACAATAACACTGTACAGTTCGCGGAACAGAGTTTTATAATATACGACAATTCACAATAAAACCTTGAATTTTCCCCACGAAAAAGAGCATTTACTAGACACACTCAACTTTGGCGCTCTCTATCTCTGGTGTTTTTTGAGTCACCGCAAAAAAATATATACGAAAATTGTAGAGAATTGAATCCTCTACAAGTTTTATTTGAACATTTTTTTGATCAAACTAACAGGGGGCGATATAAGTGTCAATAAAAATGTTCAACCCCTAATTGACGGCACTTTTTTGGTTGTAACTTTTTTTCCTTGACAGCTATTAAAAATTTTTTCAAACAAAAGTTGTAGCAAATATTTTTCCCTACAAAACTAAAAAAAAAGAAAAAAATTCGACTAATAGGAGCCGAGATATTCAAACTTTAAATATTCACCCCTATTTTCAAGATGGCCGCCGACGCACAGGGAAATTTTGTTGGAACTTTGTAAATTTGGGCATCTCCTATGACCCTCTACTCACCCTCAAAAAATTGGCTTGTCAATCCGTTTTGCCATTTTCAAACCTAATTTTACTGGCCTACAAATATTATTGCAGATATTACAAAATTTCCACGCGCAGAAAATGTAACTTTCACCTTCCGAAAACACGTTTGCCCTCGTAAAAATCATAATACGGCAGGTAACCTGCCGAAACTCCGTTGGTCACATGGGTACCATAAGCAGCGTTTACAATGTTAATAGCGAGTTCGCACAATATACAGGTTCCGAGATATTTGATTTGACGCTTCAACCCCGTTGACGTTTTAGCCCCCCGGTCTCCCCTATATATATATATATATATATATATATATATATATAAATTTATTTATATAATATAAATAAATAAAAAATATTATGTCTAGGGTCACGTGATTTCACTTGACGCTAGCGTCAAGAAATAAAGCTGAATTTATTCAACATCCAGCGTTGACGCTGAATTGTCGTTGATCGTTCCAATACAATCAAAAATAGACTTCAAAATACGTAAAATATTAATTATTTTCAAGTAATATCTTCAAGTAGTAATATTTTACGAATACATATATATATATAATATTATATATAATATATATATATATATATATATATATAATAGAGGAAAGTCCCCCCTATTATGAGACAGGATCCTAATATGAGATATGTTAAGCTAAAAGGCCCTATATAGGCCCCATCTGTTGATCCCACCATGAAATAACTCCGCCATCTCATATTAGGATCCTATCTCATAATAGGGGACTTTCCTCTATTATTTCTAAAGATTTTTGCTCACTGAAAATGAGCGTCGAGCCGATCGAGCGTCAACGTGAAAAGGCACCTTTACCTATATTTATATTTATATATTATTATCTTTTATATAAATATTTCTTCTTATGCAATAAATTTTTATCTCTGTTTACTTTTTTCTCTTCTTTTGTAAATATTACGACTTTTACTTTTATGCATATATACTGTTTTCAGGTCTTGTCCTTCCGCATATATGTGATTTTTCCGATATTATATTATTTACATATTATTCATCTTTCTTTGTGTTGTTATGTTACACTGCTTATCACTTGTACAATTGTTTTATTTCTTTTTCTCTTGCTTTTTGTTTCTCGCTTTTCATATTTTTCTATTTTAATGTTCTCTCTTCAATTTTTTTATTTTGTTTGTACAAAGGTCGGTACAAAAGTACCTAATTTTTTTCTATCGACTTTGGCGCTATAGAAAATTTTGCGTTTCACTGAGTTGTTACTTGAAGTCTCTAGTTATATTATGTTGAGTAATGTTGTGATCAGTTACGTTAGTGTGTCACATGAACAGATCAAACTGGTGTGTGTTTTAGATAAGCGTATAACAGACAAGGGCGGTGATTGAATTTCTTACCGTCGAAGAAGTGGGTCCTATTGAAATTCATTCGCATTTCAGAAATGGTGTTATTATAAACGTTTCTGAGACGCGTAAATTTTAATGGCTGCAGAAAAAGCTTAGTGATTGGACGTTGCCTTTTGTTCTTCCTTGAACCCAAGTGTAGAAACCAATCGTAATAAAGAATCATTGAGCTGCTTCCTCCGTTGAACGCAACGATTGGAACTCACTTCTTCCACGGTAAGAAATTCAACCACCGCCCTTGTCTGTTACGCATATCTGAAACACACACCAGCTCGAACTGCTCGTGTGAAACAGTCATGTAAATGATCACAACGCCACTCAACATAATGCAACTAAAGACTTCAAGTAACAACTCAGTGAAACGCTAAATATTTTATGACGCCAGATTAGAAAGAAAAAAATTGGGAGGCATTACTTTCGTACTGACCCTCTTATTTTACTTCTTTATTTATGTACCATTTTATCTTATAATTATATTATGATTGTATTTTTCGTTTTTAGCTCGTCAAATTTCGATGATTTGTGGACCGCCATGCAAATCGCTCTAAATAATTCAAATAGTATCTACAAAATTAATGTAACAGATACGATGAATACTTGGACACAACTAAAACATTTTCCTGTGCTAAACGTGATGAAATTTGATCTTGTAAACGTAAAAAATCTTGAATAAAAATGCACAAAATGAGACGGTGAATATACCTGTAACATATACTACACAAGATCGTTGTAACTTTAATGACACTTCCCCTTATGATAAGATGTCTCCAACACCATTCGTAGGTGTTTCTCCGCTATGGATATATACTACTGACATTAAACTTCCTTCAAATTTAAGTAGATGGATGATAATCAACATACAACAAACAGGTAAATATAATAATTAAATTTATTTTTGCTTCCTCATAGAGGAAGCTTTGTTTTCATAAAAAAAATTTTTTTCAGTTTATTTGCCAATGTGTTTAGAATGTTCTAAAACATCGAAAAATCACATTTTTACAAAATGTCCGCGCGCGCGCGCGCGCGCGCGTGTGTGTGTGTGTGTGTGTGTGTGTGTGTGTGTGTGTGTGTGTGTGTGTGTGTGTGTGTGTGTGTGTGTACGGATTTGATATCCGTGGTTGCTCTAACTTCCGCTGAGATATCGGGCTTAATTTTTTTTAAATGTAGAGTATTATTAAAGAAAGGTTGATATTAAATTTGGCGATGATCGGTAAAAGAGTTCATTTTTAATTAAATTTTAAATTTTTTGAAAAATGTCTGTGGCAGCTCTAACTTCCGCAAATTTTTAGATATCTGGTTATTTCTAATTCTATTATATTTTTCAGTCTCTTCTACCCCTATTTCATATATAATTTTTAACTTTAAGATTTGGTTGATTAGACCCAGCTTTATACGCGATCCATAATTTTTTTAATGTTTAGCTCTAATTTCCGCAAATTTTAAGATATCGGGCTATTTCTAATTTTATTATATTCTTCAATCTTTTTCATATATATATAACCCCTATTTCATATATAACTCTTTAAGATTTGGTTGATTAGATCCAGCTTTATACGCTATAAAAGGTCCATATGCGAAGTCCATATGTGGACCATGTAGCCTGAACTCCCAAAGTCAACATCGATTTGACATTGCGTCAATTGTAAAACCTCACTTGTGCTACTAGCTGACTCTTTTTCAATTTATAATAAAAAGATTAAATTTAAAATGAAAAAAGTGTGCAAATTAGAACCTTGCACATTGCTTCCTTATCATTACAGATCGCTACCATTGCTCCTATTTTATTTTGCTCATAAAGTTTCCTCTATGAGGAAGCCAAACTAATAAATACTAATAATTATGTATCAAATAAAATACAAGCTTTCTCATAGAGGAAGCTTTATGAGAGGAATAAAATAGGAGCAATGGTAGCGATCTGTAATGATGAGGAAGCAATGTGCAAGTTTCTAATTTGTACATTTTTTTTCTTTTCTCGGATTATTTCCTTGTATAAGCTAGCTTAAAGTTCTTAAAGCACGATTTAAGTCAACATTGTGTTTAAAAATAATAATAGTAACGTAGTATTTTAATTAGTTAATAATTTACAATATATGCATTTCTAAGTAAAATAAAAGCCAATTATTCTAATATTATACCACATTAAAGATATTAACATCTGTAAACATTTTTATTACATTGTGTTACCTATGTATAATTAGTAACCAAAATGTTTTTAATTTATGGTAGGGTATTATCGTGTCAATTACGATGATATATATTGGGGCCGGATTGTTCATTATTTAACGACATCTGACGAATATACAAAAATACATGTGCTTAATCGTGCTCAAATTATATCGATGATGCATACTCAACTTCCCTTCTTCACTTTTTTGGAACTAACGAAATATCTACAACGAGAAACAGACTATGTGGCATGGTATCCTATGTTTAAAGCTCTTGAATGTATGTCTAGTTCCTTTTTATTTGAAGAAAGAGCGCACATAAAGGTATATAACAATATTGTAAGAAAAAATTTTTAAGCATTACACTACATTTCTATTATTTGTTACAAAATAATAAGCAATTTTATATAATTAATTTACATATTTTTTTAAAAATTAAATATATATTATAGTAAAAATTAAATACATGTAAATAATTAGAAAATTTTATTATACTGTCTTTATAATACCAGTTTCAAAAGAATATAAATACAGATGTCAGTTTTATTTTAACGTTAAATATTGTATACATTTCATAATGCTACTAAAATTTGTATTATAAAACAAATCTGCATATCGCATCCTGAAAAGAATACTGTTACAATAACGAAATGTCAACATTTCTAATTCTGCTTTTCTATGTTATTGGCCTATATCTGTCCTTGTCTAACTATAGGTATCTGTCCTTGTCCGATTGCTGCGCCATCTCTCGCTACACGCAATACTGCTTATCCTATCAACCTGCATGTGCTTCTGCTTAATAACACTTTATTAGAGAAAATCTTTTTTTCTAAGCTTTGAATCTTAGTTCTATTTGCACGATATTGTTCATCCTACATGTTGTCCTTTTTTTGTTACGCGGGGGATATCTTCAACTACTGGGGTCCCAGGCCCGTAAAGAGCCTGGTTTGCCCAGTAGCCCCCGAAGGGGAAGACCCCCTCGCCTCCGGGAGAGGACGAGGAGAGTGTGGGATTCTACGCGTGCCCGCCGCCAAATGATGACGGCGAACACGCGCAGCCTACCCACTAAAACCCCCGCGGGTGGCCCTCTTTGGCCCCTTTGTGGCGGGTGTCCCGGGAACGAACTTAATCATGACTTCCGGGCACCCACCGCCCAGCGCTGGCTGCGCGCCTATCCCGCCTTGAGGGTCGAAACTCCCGGGGTTCCCATAAATGGGAATGATCTACTGGCGGCGGGAGTGGCCACCACCTCCCCGCCGCTCCTTCTCAGGTTTTGGTGGAGGCTGGACCGGGACCCGAGAGCCCCCGCTCGGATCCGACCCCCACCGTCCGCGGGAAAGTAGGGCTCGAGACGGAACCCCCCCCATACTGAGGGGGAACCGCTCACCATTTCTCTCCCGCGGACCGTGAAAGGGGACCTAAGTGCCAGCACGCCCCCCGACTAGTCTAAACCCGAGGGCTGCTTACTGCAGTGGCTCGTCCGTTGCGTCCGCCGAACAAATTTGCCAGTCCCGGTGGCGGGGACAGGTCTCCCTCACCACCCGGGGCTGTCCCTCCCTGCTCCGAAAATTCTTCCTCCTAAGGAGGAAGGGAGCAGGGGGAGTGGAATATACAAGGGAGGGGGGAACGTGTTTCCCTCCCTACCCCCCTATTATCGTTTTCATCCCGCATCCCCCAACTGCTGGGGCGCGGGATCGGGGGGCCTCCGCCTGCGCTGGCGGGGAGGCGGTCCCCGCGGGCGCACGAAGACCCCCCTGTCTGCTTCCTTCGGCCTGATCCGACGCGGGTCGCTTGCCGCGCCGGATTCTTTCGGCCTCTTCTTTGGCGGCCATGACGAGGCTGCAAAACCTCGCCACGGCACGCCATTTCTCCTCCCCCCCGACCATCGCTGCCACTATGTCCGGGAGGGAGAGATCCCGTCCCACTGCGGCGCGAAGGACCCGGCGCTCACCCGCCCACGCTGGACAGTGCGCCAGCGTGTGCTGCGCCGAGTCCATGTTGTCGCCGCAGTGGTGGCACTCCTTGGTGCCTTCCTTCCTATTCGACACAGGTACTTACCGAAGCAGCCGTGCCCGGTGAGCACCTGTGTCATGTGGAACGTTAGTCCACGTCCCCACCTGTTCGCCCAGTCTTCTAGGCATGGCCGACGGCTTCGACGACCCTCCTGCCCGACTACATGTTGTCCATAGTGCAATTGGGTATTATTTTGTATATGTATAACTGCAGTATTTTTGTTTAAGCGAATATTGTCGTCAGGTGACAGCTGTATGTGCCCAAATTTTTAATTTTTTTTCGTTTCTGATATGAAATCGTGTGTCCTGCACTAGATTTTTGTGCGTACTTTAATTCTGTAAAAAAATTTAGCAATTCTGTAAAGCCAATTCAAAGATTTCTTATAATAAATAAATGCCGATAACTACTGCCATTATAGGGTCCCCTTTCCCAAGTTTATGTGCAAAATTCGCTGCACGGGGCAGAAATATCGTTAAGCCCTTATGAAAAAGTACACTCAACTTTGATGGTTAACACCCACCATTGAGAGTTAACACTCATATTTGGGCGTAAGTTTAGTGTTTGTCATCAAAGTTAAGTGTCAACACTTAAATTAGGTGTAGATTGAGTGTTGACCATTAAGGTTTAGGTAAATTGTGGGTTTAATCTTCTGAGACAGGATTTTTATTTCGACAAAACCCTTTCACCCGACGCGGCTTGGGTCGGAGCCGTCGGGGCTCAAAATGCAATTAATTAATATGTTCAATATGTTGGGCGCCAGTTAGTTTTATGAGAACTAACAAACTCTGATTTATTCAATAAGATGGTTCGATTGGGTGACCCAGGAAACAGGAGATACCAAGAAGTGGAAATAATTGACGGAACTGAAGATTACTACTTACGTTTTGATAAGAATCAGTTTCCTTTATTGTTTTACCTGGCATCACAACTCTCGGAGATCGACTCTCCGTGCGATCTTTTGACAACTTTCAACGGCGCTTTACAAAATTGACCCTCCGTGCGATCGCTTCTTGACAAATTGACGACGTCTTACAATACAATTTGACGACGTCTTAACAGGTTAGATTTAGACCTTCTCGCACGATGCTCACACAGAGAGTGCTCGATCGCGCTTTCGCCGG